>NC_059159.1:54743729-54837163 GCF_019923935.1 Bubalus bubalis | reverse complement strand
AGGCCAACAGAATCCTTTCAGGAGGGTTCCAGAATTTTCTTTGTTCTTGAGTACAGCACCCCCCGACCCCCACCCAATCCTCTTAGTTTTTTTGGCCTGACCACTTTAGAAATCCTTCCCTTTCTCTTTTTTGTCGAGTATGTGCCTGCTAGATAAAAGGCCCTTGAATAGAGGCCCTCGTGTACTGGGTCTTGGCCGCTGAAAATAGGCTAATTGGAGGTAGAAGCCGGTTGTCACAAAGGTGCCTGTGGCGGGGGTGGGGGTGGGAGGAGGAGGGACCCCGGGAAACGCCACGTTGACTTTTCCATCCCAGCCCTCCTCCTGCCTTTATTGCCAGCTGTTTGCCAGGATGCACTGAGGCTCTGTGGCGCCCCAGGCTGTGTCCCGCGTGTTAAGCACCTGTTTCTCGCTGAGCCCCAGGGGGCACATGAATGCATCTTGACCCCACAGTGGGGGGTCCGGGAGGGGCCGGGAAAGCTGGCCTGCTGAACTTGGACAGAGCACAGGCCCCGGGTTTCACAGCCGCGGTTTCTGAGGCCGAGCTGCCCAGACCTGTGTGTTGGTTAGTCCCTGAGCCCTCCAGCCCCAAACTCCGAGCAGATGTGGGCTTGGCCTTCCAGTTGCGTAAATCTCAGAGGAACTCTGCTCCCGTGAGCTCCCCAAATCCTTTGAGTGTTCCATCTCCCCTGGGATCACTGGGAGCCTCATCACCTGTGTGCTGTGGCCCCGTGTCTGTCCCGCATCTCTGTTTGGGCTGCCATCGTCCGTCAGGACCTCTCATCTGGTTTTGTGTGGCTTCTCTCCGGCAGCCCATCTCTGATCCACATTTACATGCAGTCTGCTCCCCACTGCCCAGGGGTGTCTGGACTGGTCCTCTGGAATTCCGGAGCGAGAAGTCCAGCCTCACTGTTCCTGCTGAAGTCACTCAGGTCCCCAAGCACCTCTGCTCTGGGGAGGGTGCCCCTGAGCTCCTTTGTGTGTGGGCCCTCCCTCTCCAGGCTTCTGGAATGACCTCCCTTTCCATTGCCTAGAAACCCCCACTCATTTTAGAGGGTCCTCTCACACGTCTCTTCCCCTGTCTTGGAGCCTCTCTCACGTCTTCCTTTTTTTTTGAGCAGTATCAGCTCTCACGTTTCCCTCCATGACCCTCCACTGGTTGCTTTATGATTGCTGACGTGTCATTTCCCCGGTCCTTCTTGGACCTGTCCCGTGTGCCCCGCTGGAGGTTTGGACGCTGAGGACAGGACTATATATGTCACTGCTGTCCCGTAGAACTTTGTACAATGAAATATACATTCCGTGCCGTCTGATGCGTATGGCCCCTGAGCATTTGAAATGGAGCTTGAGCAGCTGAATTGTCAATGACAAATAATTGAAGTGTAAGTAACCACATGTGGCTAGTGGCTGTCATGTTGGACGTTGCACATGTGTGGTTGTTTATCTGTATTTTCAGAAACCCTAGGACTGTGCTCTGCATGCAAAACAAGCCTCGTAAGTACTGCTGAAGGAAACAGGAATCACTTAGGTGTGGAATTATATTAGCTGTGTGTTTTTTGCCCATTTTCCATGCAGTTTGATTTTTAAGTTGGATTCGGTGGTTTATATACTTGAGCACCACCAATGCTTTGGGGCATACAAAGATGAATAAACATGGTCTTTTCCTGCGAGGAATTTGAACATGATGGGTAAATATGTAGTGATAATGGGAAGCCACTGTTCAGGAACAGTTTACATCCTGTGCGGGTGTAGAGACAGGAATCGTTTATGGTGTCTGAAGGGAGACGGGGGAATGTTTTAGAATGTTCGTTCATTCACTTAGCAAATATTTATTGACTGTCACTTAGACCCAGGTACTAGGAATATATCTGTGAAGAAAACAGACAAAATTCCTAATCTCACAAAGCCTCCTTTCTGGTGGGAGGGAGACAGAGGATACATAAAATAAGTAAATCATAATTGTTAGAAGATGATAAGACGAAAGAAGGGCTCAGGAGTGGTTGGGTGTGGAGTAGTTTTAAATAGGTTCCAGTTTTAAATAGGTTGGTCTAGGAGAAGGCAATGGCAACCCACTCCAGTGCTCTTGCCTGGAGAATCCTATGGATGGAAGAGCCTGGAGGGCTGCAGTCCATGGGGTCGCTGGGGGTCGGACACGACTGAGTGACTTCACTGTCACTCTTCACTTTCATGCATTGGAGAAGGAAATGGCAACCCACTCCAGGGTTCTTGCCTGGAGAATCCCAGGGACGGGGGAGCCTGGTGGGCTGCCGGCTATGGGGTCGCACAGTCGGACATGACTGAAGTGACTTAGCAGCAGCAGCAGGAAAGCCTAGTAGCCAAGTTGACATTTGAGCAAACACATTTGGACTGAGGCATGAGGGTTTGGAGAAGGGTGATGGGCAAAAGGAGGTGGCGGGAGGTTTCTGGGGGAGGCGGCAGCTTCAATGAAAGCCTGGGGGTGTGGAAATGCAGGCAGTGGCCACCAAGAGAGGCTGGCCCGAGGCATGTAGAGAGAGTGGGAGGCAGGCTTGCAGAGGTGGTCTGGAACCTATTAATAAAGGCTGAAACCTAGAAAACCGTGTTGATGATTTTCGAGGTCTCTGTAGATATCCTGTCTCTGATTAAAATATCAGCCCCCCACCTGCCACCCACCAAACGCAGTGGTTCCTGCTATTACTCTTCTCTTCCCGCAAGATTTCATTCCAAGTAGCTGCTCAGAAATTACTTTGATAAAGGGACAGTTAAGACTCAGCCATATTCTTATGATGAGATTTTTGCAAAAGAAAAGGTGTGATAAGATCAGGTTTCTCCTCTGGGTTAATTGTACCGTTGGCTCTTCTTGCCTTTCTGGGTCTCTCTTTGTGCAGACTGAGTATTCTGCAGGGCCCCAGGTGGCTCAGTCTCTGTGTCTTAGCGCATTCCTTTGACCTGGATCATCTTTGGGGCACAGAAAAGGTTTGGGGGAAGCAGGGAAGGAGCAGAGTAGAAGACAAAACAGGCCTTTAGCGGGACAGACTTGTGGCCAGGGAGAGGACTGCTGCATTTCCCAGTGAGTCTGGAGACCCGGAGACTTGAAGGATGGACCGGAAGTGAGTTGCCCTGTGCAGATGCCACTTGGAGAACAACTGTGCAAGACGATCATAGTTCCCCATGTGTCCCGAGTGTCAGAATTCCGGACTTCACACAGGAAGAGAGGAGTGCCCTTGGCCAAGGGCAAGAAGGGGTATTTTAAACAGATTGCTTATCAGCCTGTTTTCAGGTGGCTGCTTGGAACTGCTGATATCTACAATGGTAACCATTTCTCTCCGGAAAAACTTGACTCTTTAGACATCTAGCTTTCTAAAAGCAAAGTTGACCACTGCAAATGTATGGCAGCGTGCCTTGAAATGATAAATCACGTTCATGGTCAGCTCTTCAGTACCAGTTGCTGTGAGTGGTGAGGTTTCTGCCATATGGATGCTTACAGATGCCCGCAGACAGCGAGTCACTCCAGCGCTCAGCACCTCCAGGGGCCCATCTAGGAGAGTGGCTCCCATGGCAGCTTGGAGTTTGTACATGAACCGCACGTAGATTCTTGGTCCTGCAAGTTCTGAGATCAGTCGTGGAAAAGTGTGGCTGAGGTCTGGAGCCAATGAAACGGAGACCTGATTTGTCCTTACCTTACTAAACATCTTTATGGTGTTAAACACCATTGACGGTTCTCTTCCATTTGAAATGCCCTGATTTTGTCATTAGCTGTCATCGTGTGTGTGTGCATGCTAAGTTGCTGCAGTCGTGTCCAACTCTTTGTGACCCTGTGGACTGTAGCCCTCCAGGCTCCTCTGTCCACAGGATTCTCCAAGCAAAAATTACTGGAGTGGGTTACCATGTCCTCTCCCAGCTGATTTTTGGGACCCTGGGATCGAACCCACATCTTTTATGTCTCCTGCATTGGCAGGTGGGTTCTTTACCACTGGCGCCACCTGGGAAGCCCACAGTTATCACTGCTCTGTAACGGAAGGCTCCTGAATTTAGCAGCTTAAAGCAACCGTTGTATTACGCTCAGGAAATCCCTGGGTCAGGCGTTTAGACAGGGCACGACAGGAATGGCTGGTTTCTGCTTCATCATGTTTAGGACCTCAGACCAGAAGACTTGACATCCAGGGGGTCACTTGAAAGCAAAGGACTAGAATCACCAGCCCATCCCTGGTGCCTGGCCAGGGATGTCTGGAAGAGTGGAGCTACAGTGTGTGGTCTGTCCATGTGCCTGGACTTCTTAGAGCATGGCGACTTCAAGGTGGTTGGACTTCTTACTCGGTGGCCCAGGGCTCTAAGCATGCGTGTTCCAGAGAAAAAGATGGAAGCTACAGCGCTGCATATTTGTTTACTTAGCTGACCTGGGTGTTAGTTGTAGCTGAGGAATCCTTTTTGTTGCCACGTGGGAACTCCTTAGTTGTGGGACGTGGGATCAGGTTCCCTGATCAGACCTGGGCCCTCTGCATCAGGACTACAGAGTCTCAGACACTGGACCGCCAGAGAAATCCCTACAGCACCTTTTGTGACCCAGCCTTGAAAGTCACATGCCATCCCTTCTTCTGCGTTCTGCTGGTTGGAGCAGTCATAAGTTTCTCAGATTCAAGGGAAGGGGGCTAGACCAGGGGCCCTGGGCCACTCTGGGCAGAGCCGCTTTCTCTCATCTCTCTCCTGCTCCTTTGGCCATTGTTTAGGGTTTCCAGAAGATGTTGGGATTCCTCCCTGCTTTTACTCTACCCTCTCATCTCGTTCACTCTCATGGTTTTAGTGGCCACTAAAATGGTGTATTCAGTCTGGGTCACCTGGCTCAGTCTTTCTGCTGAGCTCCCAGACAGACACACAAGTTGTCCTGTGGACACTGCACGTTTAATACGTCCACACTGAACACATTTATCGTTCCTCTGCAAACCCCTTATCTTGGCTGGTGTTAATACCCTCATTGCCTCAGCCACCCAGTAAATTCAAAACTCCTTCCTCTGTCTCATCTCTGCATCTGGCCATTTACCCAGTTCTGATAGTTTTGACTCCTTCTCCTTCTTAAATCTCTTCTGCTTTGTTATGCAAAATATCCTTGCTTTAGTTCAGGGCCCCTTCATCTTGGACTGTTACGATAAGCTTCCAACTGTTCTTATAGTGTCTATTTTTGAGCCCTTCAATCTGTCCTCTGCAGAGTGACTTATTCTAAAACACAGAGCTGGTCTTGGTAATCCTGTCCTTCAAAACTTTGACCTCTTGTCTTCAAGATGAAGTCCAGTCTCCTTCGTCATGGTCTATAAGACTCCAGAGTCTCCCTTCTGTATCTCCCATCAAACTCTCCTCTCCACTTGATTCGTCGTGGTGCTAGACAAGTAAGGGTATTTCATGCTGTTATGACTGTGCCTGCCCTTCTGACTTGTCTTCCTGGGAAATTCCTACTTATCCTTGAAAACTCTAGTTGGGAGTCTCCCTTGTGAAGCCTTTTCTGACTCTTCTGACGTGGTTCATTGTATTTCCGTTTTGTTGTGCACACTCTTGTCCTTGTGTGTTTTTGTTAGACCTCTAGGAGATCTTCAAGGACAGACAACTAAATCTTTTCATTTGGGCTCCCAGGGCCTGATGGGGACCAGGTAGTCACTACTGTCTGATGTCAGATAGAATCATGAGCCAGTGACACAGACTCTGGTTGTTGTCACTGAATCTGTGACTGCCAGGGTTCCAGGCCCTTCCCTTGACCTTTTAAGTGGTTTCTTATCAGGGGTCACGAATTGTCCTTTTTATATATCAAGATGACTCTGCTGAATCACCAGAACAAGGCCTGTCTGACTCCATCCAGCAGGACCTTTCGGAGCAGCACTCTGTGCTGTCTCTGTCTCCTGAACAGGACTGTGGCCAGCACCTCTGCTTAGGAATGGAGCCTTTGATCTCCTGCAGCTTGTGTCCAGCTTAGCACCCAGGAATTACCCAGGGTCCCGGGAGGAGACGGGAGGATGCCTGGGGACCTTGAATCATCCACACACTGGCTAGTTCGAGAGCAGGGAGTATACGTTCCCTCTTTGTTCAACCTATATGTATTGAGTGCCTGCTGCATGCTAGGCATTCTTTTAGGGGCTAGGAATACAGAACACGCAAAATTCGGACCCTTGTGATGCTTCCATTCTGGGGGGTGACTTGCCTCTCCCTTACTAGGCTTCCATTCTCAGGGGAGCAGAGGCATCATCCCGACCACAGCTGATTTGGCCATGAGCCCGGACCTCAGGACCTCGTGCGTGGCAGGCACTGAACAAATGTTTGTGGAGGGAATGAATGAGTGTTGTCAGACAAATGAGGTTTGACTGGGCAGATTTTTCTTTCTGGAGGGAAAAGAGCTAGATTTTATGAAGCGCTTGCCAGGTGCAAGGTAATTTCCCTGTAGAAGACCCTGGTCTTCCAGGCAGAAGTGCCCTTCAGAGAGACCGGCGCCATTTGTCGGGCCGCGTGGCTGACTTGACAGCCCTCCAGAGTGAACTGCAAAACGAGCCTGCCACCATTTGGCCGGCGGCTCCAGGTCCCTGGTTACCTCTCTGCCTTCATAAACAGCCGGCCCAGCCCAGTTAGCTGGGGTTGGCACCTTGGGGGACGTAGCTTTTCCTTTTCTCTTTCTCGTGGTTAGGTTGGCCGAGCGCAAGTGTTTTAAATAGAACAGACCTCACAGCTATAACACATCTGTAACACTGCACATTTAGTCAGGCTCCTGGTGGACCGACTTCTGTTTGATGGGCGATGTTTTTGCTGCGACTGTTGTTTCCTTTTCCTCCCATATTTATCCCTCTGGAAAATAAAGTTTTCTTTTATGTGAGGATTTATAGAACTATGTTCCTGGCATGAGATGTGCACAGGCATGTTAGGATACCGGTGTCGTGGAGAAATACTACCTCCGAGGCACGTACAGCTTTTACCTCTTATGGAGAATGACCTTCTCACGTGGAGCAGTCTGTGACTCTTTGCAGGGTGAGGGGCTGCCTGGGTTAAGGCGGATGAAGACGCTGCTTTACATTGAGATGGCACCCTTTTCGCTGGAGCATCATCAGTCCTTGGAGGACCTTGGTTGCCCAGGACTGCTGCTGGGGGTGGGCTGATTCAGGGTAGCGTCTGAGAAATCCAAAGAAAGTAGACTCTGTCCCAGTTCGTTCTTAAATTTGAGATGACCGTCTCCCAGATGCTTTGCCTTTTGTTTTGTCTAGGGGACAGGCAGGGAAGCTTGGATTCCCACTCCCAGCCAAACTGAGAGAGCTCAAGTGGCTGGTGGGGCAGGGCAGGTGGTGGGCAAGAGGGACTTCGCATGCCGTCACTCCAGCCCCATGCTAACCGTGCTTCACGTGTTCGCCTTTTTCTTTCTGTTTCGGACCCTTGTCAGGGTCCCCTGGTGTATCTGTATCAGAGTCAAGATTCCTGGGTTCCTCATCCTGCTCTATCACTGCTTGGAGTGCTGGGGTTGGAAGCCGGCCCTCCCATCTCCAGAATCTCCAAGTCGGATGCTCTTTTCACCCTCAAGGATCTCTTTGGTTTACAAAGATCACCCTCCCTCTCTCGAGGGGTGAGACATTTAACAAAAGGTAGAGGGCCTTGATGGTGATTATCTTGGCTTTTCTTTCTCTGCAAACACTTCTGCGGGTCCCCTCTTTCCCCTCAGAGGCAGTTCCTTGTGGCTGGGTGGCAGAGACCAGACCGGTACATCCTGGGAGGGGAATTTGACATTTTTTATTTCTTGACAGGTAAAATTTATGGCCTAACAGATGGCAGAGTGTGTTTCCAAAGACGACCACGCCAAGGGTGCAATGTGCTTATCTCCCGTGCCTCCCCACCTGCCCCCACCGTCCTTCCCACCCTGGACATTTCTGGAACTGTGGGATGAACGGCAGAGCAGGAAGGGACCTATTCATGGGGGAAGTGGACCCCAGGCTGTGTGCGGTCACTAGATCGGGGTCTGGGGGCCTTCCTTCCGGTGCATGCTTTTCTCGCCACTCTTGTCTCCTGGCCAACCTCTAAGTGTTAATGTGACCCAGCCCCCCACAGTGGTCTTGCTCTTCTCTTTAACAACTGGTCAAAGAGTCGTTTCCCTCTATAAACCCCTTGGAGATTTTCTGTTGTTCCCTGCCTGACCTGGCCGCCTGTCTTTGCTTTCCAGCCACACCTTGAGCCCTGCAACCTTCAGGTCTGCTTGTAGCCTTTCAGCCAGCCCTGAAGATGCTGCGGCCTCTGCTGGGGAGGCCCTTCTCCCCTTCCTTTCCTGGCTCCCTCCTGCTGATCTTGAGCCTCAGGTCACGCCCAGCCCTGCACCCTCAGAGCCTCACCAGGCTGCAGCAGTGAGCCTGCTACTTGACTGAAAGCACCTTCAGGACAGAGACCGTGTCTTGGTCCACTTATCTGTCGGGGTGAATACGGTGCCTGGCACTTAGTAGGTCCTCAAAGCATGTTTGAATCAGAGTATGAATGAATGAATGAATGTGGCTTGCCTCCAGAGACAGTCCTCTGCAGTTTGTATTCTCTTAACCTCTTGGTCTTCATTCTCACTCTCTTGGGATTCAGCAGATGTTTATTTGAGCACCTACTGTGTGCCGGGTGCTTTTACATACTTATCTCTGGTGGTGCTTATGGCAGATCCGTGATGTGTAGGTATTGCCTTCACTTTGCCCATTTCTCAGCTGAAAGGGGCTCAAGCCCAAGGTTGCCAGTTCAAGCCCCCGCCTCCTTCTGCTCATCCCTGGCTCGTCCCTCCTCTCATGTGCAGTACGGTAATAGCGCAAAGTCTTTGCTTTTGTTGAGATCTCCACCCCCCGCCCCCCACTTTCTCTCCTGTAAGATGGCACAGGCAGCTTCTTGTGGAGCCCTGACTGTACATTAGAACCATCTGGAGAAATGAAAAAATACTGATGCCCTGGCTTCACCTTAGACCATTGAAGTCAGAATCGCTGAGGGTGGGTTCTGGTATCTGTAGGTTTTAGTGGCTCCCCAGGCTGTTCTCGGAGAAGGCAATGGCACCCCACTCCAGAACTCTTGACTGGAAAATCCCATGGATGGAGGAGCCTGGAAGGCTGCAGTCCATGGGGTCGCTGAGGGTCGGACACGACTGAGCGACTTCACTTTCACTTTTCACTTTCCTGCTTTGGAGAAGGAAATGGCAACCCACTCCAGTGTTCTTGCCTGGAGAATCCCAGGGACGGGGGAGCCTGGTGGGCTGCCATCTATGGGGTCACACAGAGTCAGACACGACTGAAGTGACTTAGCAGCAGTAGCAGCAGGCTGTTCTAAGGTGCAGGCGGGGTTGAACTCCGCTGTCCTCGGGGGAGTGCCAGGGAACCTGCAGCCTGGCTCAGCTCCCTGGATTAGGTAAAACTTGCTCATCAAGAACTGATTGCCATGTGCATCTAAAATATGTTAATGAAGGTAATCAAGGCTAAGGGTTAAGGCTGCCGTTTGTTCTTTTCATGAAATCAGGTGGAGGGCCTGGGGGATGGGACACCTTGGCTTCAGAGCCTGCCTGCCAGCCGGTTTTTATCCTTTCTTTCTCAAGAAGAGCTGTGTCCTTGATTCTGCAGTCCTCTCTGGAGCTGTCTTCCCCAGAGTCCAGTGGTGCCCAGCGAAGCCTGATTCTTCTTTACCGAGGGTCTGTCTCCTGACCGTCCTTCCTGACATGCTTTCTCGTCCCATGCCTTGAGCTTTCCTACGTGTCCTGTATTGGAGGACCCAGCAACTCTTCTGGTTCCAAGAAACTTTGAAAGGCTTAACTTCCTTTAAAAAGTTAATTAACTATTTAAGTGACGTACAGTTGATTTGAAATGCTGGATTAGTTTCTGGTATACAGCAAAGTGATTCAGTTGTCCATAAGCATATTCTTTTTCAAATTCTTTTCTATTATAGCTTATTACAAGGTATTGAATATAGTTTTTCTGGGCTATACATCGAGACCTTGTTGTTTATTTTATATAGAGTAGTATGTGTCTGCTAACCCCAATCTGTTTAACTTCTCTCTCCTCCTCCACTCTGCTTTGGTAACCATAAGTTTCTGAATCTGCGTCTGTTTCAGTTTTGTAAGTGTGATCACTTGTATCATATTTTAGATTCCACTCGTAAATGATATCATATGACACTGTCCTTCTCTGTTTGGCTTACTTCACTTAGTATCATAGTCTCTAGGTCCATCCATGAGGTCGCAAATGGCATTGTTCCATCCTTTTTTATGGCTGAGTAGTATGCCATTGGCGGAGAAGGCGATGGAACCCCACTCCAGTACTCTTGCCTGGAATATCCCATGGACGGAGGAGCCTGGTAGGCCACAGTCCATGGGGTCGCGAAGAGTCGGACATGACTGAGTGACTTCACTTTCACTTTTCACTGTCATGCATTGGAGAAGGAAATGGCAACCCACTCCAGTGTTCTTGCCTGGAGAATCTCAGGGACGGGGGAGCCTGGTGGGCTGCCGTCTCTGGGGTTGCACAGAGTCGGGACACGACTGAAGTGACTTAGCAGCAGCAGCAGTATGCCAGTGTCTGTGTGTGTGTGTGTGTGCTGTGTACATGTGTGTACATCCCACATCTTTATCCATTTATCTGACGATGGACCTTTAGGTTGCTTCCGTGTCTTGGCTACTATAAGTAGTACTCCAGTGAATACTGGGGACTATGGATCTTTTTGACTTAAGAGTTTTGAGGAGTGAGATTGCTGGATCATAAGGAACCTCCATACTGTTCTCCATAGTGCTTGCAGGAGCTTACATTCCCACCAGCCGTGTAAGAGGGTTCCCTTTTCTCCATACTCTATCCAGCATTTATTTGTAGAGTTTTTAATGATGGCCATTCTGATGGGTGTGAGGTGGTACCTCATTGTAGTTTTGATCAGTGAAATGCTTAACCTCTGAGTAGAAACCATCTCTCTGGTAGTTGCTACCCAAGTGACCTGCAATGTTTAAGGAAGAGTGATTTGGTAAGTAGGAAAGGATGGTTTGAACTTGTCACCGTAGCTGTGCATTCATCAATCCCGAGGACTGCACACGGGCTGGCTTCAGTTAACACTGACCATGGCTTTGAGCAGGGGCTCAGGCACCTCTTTCCTCCCAACTTGGCGCTGGGGAGGCTGGAGCCAGGGCAGAAGCCCTGAGCGAGGTTTGTGTTGGCAGTGTGGGCTCGAGGTAGGGCCGGCCTTAGGGGCTTGGTTGGAGGTTCAGGAGCTTCCTAAGGGCTGCGTTCTTGGAGTTAGGATTTCACATTTGCCGTCCCAGTTTGTGTTGTTCAGATCAGGGTCTTATGCCCATTTTTCAGAAGGCAAAGGTGACTCCCAGTGCCATAGAGGGACTTGACCTCTGGCATCTGATCAACCAGGGGGAGTTACTTGGTATGTTCAGTGTACACAGATGTGCTTGAAAGTGAGAAACCTGGGGGCAGAGAGAAGAATTTCAAATTGCTTCCTATAGATCATCTCTGTCGGCAGGATTACTGTGGACCCACGCTTTAGCCGAGACCCCTCACTGCGAGTCTCCCTCTGCGTCTCCAGGAGGATTCCACCCTGGGTGGGTGGATCGGGTTCCCACGGCTGGAGGGACATACACAGGTGGAAGGGGCTGAGTTCCTCCCAGCTCACCACGCTGTCCCTCCTCTTTCTGAGATGTATTAAGAATCTGCTTTGGCTGCTTGTCCCTGGACTGGGGCTTTGGAGGCACCTCTTTGGTATGCAGAAATGCACGTCTTCCTCGGAAAATTCAGCAGTAGCAGAGGGTGCTTGCTTAATTTTGATTAATACCATTGGTGTAAAAGAGGATGGGTTTGAATTGCCTCTGTGTGTTAGTAATCATTTGAACCCTGGAGAGAGTCTCTGGGGCCTTCTGTGTACTGAACCCCTCACTCTGTAGCCAGTGCTGGGGGCCAGGGGCTCTGAGAAGGATGGAGGCAGCACCTGTGGATGCAGAGCAGCTCGGTACCTGGAATGAGGGCGTGATGGCCAGCCGGCCACCTCGTTCATTCAGCATCGGATGACTCACGGGTCACGAACCTTAATTTCCTGTGCTTTCCAAGGCAGCACTCCATCTCTGTACCTCTCTCTGTTACCCCCCAACCCCCCTGTCTGAGTGCCACTGGCGAGGATATTACTGTCTGATACCAATCTGTGGACAGGTCACCCTCTCTGGCTGCAGCTGTTCCCCTAAGAGTAAGAGGAAGTAGTATTTTTTAAATTAGCCTGGGAGGGAGCCGGGCAAGGTCTCCGAGAGTCAGCTCCCTGCTGAAGCTGGCGGGCTCATCATTTCATTACAAGATCACGCTCTTTTAGGTGAGTTAACGTTGTTTTAATCAGAGGTAAGGTTGTAACCTGGCTATGTCGCCTAATTCTGTGTGAATTGTATTCTAGCCCCATATAGACAAAGGCTATTTTTTTCCTTCCACTTTTAAAGTTACTTAGAGTAAATGCCAAATTGTGGCCTGAACCCTAATGCTTTCTGGCTAATAGCTATAGATGGGGAGAGAGTGCTCTGAGGAACATTTAGGGTTATGAATGTGATTCGTTTCCTCTTAATTTCTGCAGTTGACAATATCACATATTGTTACAGCCTTTGTCCAGTGGTCAGGGTGGGTGAGTCAAGGTACACAGAATTAGCTGGTGGATGAAACAAGTGGGAAACATGCTTTCTTAGACACTTGGGTTTAAGTCCTGTTTGCATTCAGATTCTTGACTTAGGGATCTTTTTGGCCTGTTATATAAAAAAAAAAAAAAAAATCCCCAAACAACTTTAGTGAGACACAGTTCACATGCCGTATGATTTACCCGTTTGAAATGTATAGGCCAGTGGCTTTTGATCTGCTCACCAGTACGTGCACAGATCACCACGGCCAGGTTAGGAGCACTTTCACCACCTCACAAAGGAGTCACATACTCTTTAGCTATCACCTCCTGACTCTGCCCCAGGTCTAAACAATCGCTAGTCTACATGCTGTCTCTCTGGTCTTCCCCATCATAGTTCCGTATGAATGGAGCTGCACAGTATGTGGTCTTTTATGGCTGGTGCAGTGTTTTCAGAGCTCATCACGTTGGAGCATATGGCAGTGCTCCATTCCTTTTTGTGACCACATAATATTCCACTGGGCTTTCCAGGTGGCTCAGTGGCAAAAGAATCTTGCCTGCAGTGCAGAAGCTGCAGGAGACGTGGGTTTGCTCCCTGGGTTGGGGAGGTCCGCTGGAGGAGGAAATGACAACCTACTCCAGTGTTCTGCCTGGAGAATCCCATGGACAGAGGAGCCTGGCGGGCTACAGTCCATGGGGTCGCAAAGAGTCGGATACGACCCAAGTGATTTCCCACAATACTCCATTATGTAGATAGATCGCGTTTAATTTATCCATCCGTCTATCCATCCATCCATCAATGGGCATTCGGGTTGTTCTTTTTGATGAACGAACAAAGAGCAGACTGCTGCTGTGAATGTTTTGTGTGGAAGGTTTTGGATAGACATATATTTTAATTTCTCTTGGTATATAGTAAGACTGGAATTGTTGAGACCTATGATAACTCGACGATTAGCTAGACTGTTTCCCTAAGTGAATGCACCATTTGATCTGCCCACAAGCAGCGTCTGGCCTGCTGGTCTCGCATCTCGGCTTCAGAATTGAAAAGGGCAGAGTCAGACATGTTCCTCATGGCTCCCTCCCCACCCCCCCCACCATCTCCCTTTCCCCGGTTCTTTCTGCTGGGAAGTTACAAGCAGAAGTGTATCAGAGATTTCCCTGGTGGTGCAGTGGTTGAGAATCTGCCTTTCATTGCAGGGGACGTGGGTTCAATCCCTGGTTGGAACTAAGATCCCACATACTGTGGAGGAGCTAACCCCAGGCACCACAACTTGAGAAGCTCAAGCACTGCAGGGGGTGGGGATTATATATATATAGATAGATAGATATAGATATAGATATGTATGCTTTTTAAAAAGGTGTAGGAGATTCAGCAAATAAGAAGTTTGAGGAATTCCCTGGTGGTCCAGTGGGTGGGACACCACATCCCAAGGCAGAGGGTGGGGTCTGATCCCTGGTCGGGGGCCTGAGACCCCACGAGCTCAGGGTTGGGACGCCCCATTTTGGGACTCCGGGCTCTCGTGTGCCTGCACCTGTGTCCGCGGCTGTGGAAGGGAGGCTGGAGCTGGCTGAGGGCGCTGTGAGGCCTGAGGATGGCCGCGGTGGGGAGGGCTCTGCCCGCAGCGGGGACAGAGCGCTTGAGCTTGAAGGAGGCGCAGGCACCTTCACTCGGGGGAGGGCGCCTTTGGCCAGGACGGGGCCTGCCCTCGCGTCAGACCCGGCCCTCTGCCTGCGGTCAGAGATGCTTGCAGCCGGTGGATCATTTCTCCTCAGGCTGGCTCTGCTTCTCTGACCCCCTCGCCGCCTCACCTCACGCTTTGAGGCAGAGCCTTGATCCCCGCCACAGTGGGTGTGCAAGTGATGAGTGTGGCCTGCCTTTCTTGGGAGGCGGATTCGGCCGGTCACATGCGGGCTGTAGCTTTCTCCTGCCCATCACGTCATGGTGGAGGGCCCTTGTGGACCACAGTCCGCTGTCACCGAGGAAAGGGGGGCTGAGGTCACGGTGTCTTGGGGCCTCCCCCAAGGCGGTCTCTGTGTTGGTTCCTGGGGCTGCCACACTCTGGATGATGGAAGCAGCAGATGTGCTCCTTCACAGTTCAGCAGTCTAGACGTCAGAGGTAGAGGTGTTGGCAGAGCCCCTTCCAAGGTTTTGAGGGAGAAACCATTCGTTACCTCTCTCGTAGCTTCTCAGAGCTGCCGGCATTCCTCGGCTCGTGAACACGTCTCCCATCTCTGCCTCCATCTTCACACGACCATCTTCTGGTTTGTATGTGTATGTACCTGTGTGTGTGTATGTGAGACCCTTCTCCTCCTCTAATCAGGACTCCTCATTGGATTAGGGCCCATCCTATAGGATAAAGGTCCATCTTGTCAAAGCTATGGTTTTTCCAGTTGTCATGTACGGATGTGAGAGTTGGACCATAAAGAAGGCTGAGTGCCAAAGAATTGATGCTTTTGAATTGTGATGCTGGAGAAGACTCTTGAGAGTCCCCTGGACTGCAAGGAGATCCAACCAGTCCATCCTAAAAGAAATCTGTCTTGAATATTCATTGGAAGGACTGTTCTTTGTCCACCTGATGCAAAGAGCCAACTCATTGGAAAAGACCCTGATGCTAGGAAAGATTGAGGGCAAGAGGAGAAGGGGAAGACAGAGGATGAGATGGTTGGATGGCATCATTGACTCAGTGAACATGAATATGAACAAACTCCGGGAAGGAGAGAGCAAAGGCCAGGGAAGCCTGCTGTGCTGCAGTCCATGGATTGCAAAGAGCTGGACGTGACTTAAGAGTGAACAACAACAGCAGCTTCACCCAGGCGCTTTCATCTCAAGCCCCTTTACGAATTTTGCCAGCTGCAAGATCCTCTTTCTAGATAAGATCACATTCTGAGGTTCTAGGTGGACATGAATTTCAGTAGACCCAGCACACCAATGTAGTCTCTTTTCCACATATGAGTCTAGAAATTTCTGGAGAAGATTAAGTTCCTGACTCGTGTTCTGAGTCTGTGTGTTAAGTGAGTTTTGCCTTTGGATTCAGAAGTGATGGTGATGGTGGTGGGAGTGGGGGTGTTAGTGGTTGGCGAGAGTGGTCGTTTACAGGGAGAAGGGAAGAATGGAAGAAAATATGGAGAGAACCTGGGAATTGTAGAGGGCAGGTCTCTAGGAAGAAACACTCTGGAGGATGGGGCCATGGGGCCTGGGACTCCTGTGACCTCAGTCAGCCCTCTTGGAGCTTCTTTACCATAGAAGGTCAGGCTTAGTTCTCAAATGCAGAGTTGATGATACCATACAGTCTTATCCCAGGTTCTGAAGAACAAGGTATTCACCAAATTTAGAGTCTCATATGAAATCGCATGGTGTCTGCCAGCATACCAGTTCTCTCTTGTCTCTGTCTTGCCTTTAACTAGCCCGTGAGTCACCTTGTTGGGACTTGATTTTTTCATCTGTATAATGGGGATAATGAGCAGTCAGATTTGCAGAAGCCCACCCACTGCTAGCATTCTAGTGTCCTCTGGGGGCTCCTTCAAGCTCGGGGTTCCCTCAAATGGGAGAACATCTGCAGAGAGGCCATGTGCTTGGGTGGTGTAGATGTCTTGTGCTTTTCACTAAGGGGAATGTGAACTCTTTTCAGGAACATGGTTATGGCAAGAGCTGACTTAATTTCCCTGGGCCTCTCTTGCACCCGTTTCAGACTCTACTGAGCTATTTTCTGCCTTTCCATGCTTTTATTAGGATCACAAATATTTGTTGTTTTTTCGTTGTTTTCTTGGGTGAAGCTAATATCTTGGGCCAGTGCTGGTGGGGTTAAATTTCCCCTTCAATCTCATCAGAAAAGATTCTAACAGCCCCACCCTCTGCTATGAGTACACACACACACACACACACCCCTGCTTTATTAGATTTTATAAAAGTAAAACCAGTGGCTCCACTCCGAGTGACCATTTCAGATGGAAACACATTTTTCAAAAGAGAGTTTTTGAAACTTAAAAAAAAAAAAAAGTCAGCTCTCTGGTTAGAGGCAGGAAGGTGGCGTGTCCTTTGCAGCCCTAGTTAGCAGCTGGCTTTGGCCAGTTCGTATGTGTAAACAGCAATTTTCCAAACTGGAATGGATGCTGGGGTTTTCTTTGTTGAGCCAAGAGGTGCATGGAGAGCAGTGATGTTTAGTTAAATTATGGGTCTTGATGCAAAACTTTGCAGCAGTGATTTGTGAGAGCCTGAACCCTCCCCACCCCCTTTCTGTGCTACACACACACACACACACACACACACAACACTTCCCAGAATGTGGCCCTGGACCCTAAAAGGAGGCATCTGTTGGAGGAGGGGCTGTCCCCAAGGCTGCAGGGCTCTTGCTCTGGGTGGGTATCTCGTGTCTCTCAGAGTGAAAAGCATTCACATACCCGAAGCGTTTTCTTGAGCCCTTCCACCAAAAGTGCCGAGGCAAGGACGTTTCAGATCCATCTCCTGGAGGGTTTCAGGCTGAGCTCTCTCTTGTGCAGGCGGGTGGCTCTCTCCTTCAGCCCTTCCGCCAAAAGTGCCGAGGCAAGGACGTTTCAGATCCATCTCCTGGAGGGTTTCAGGCTGAGCTCTCTCTTGTGCAGGCGGGTGGCTCTCCATCAAGGTGCACTGTGTGTGTCAGTGTGGAGGCTGTGGGTTGGAAAACAGGTACCCGAAGGGCCTAGCACAGGAAGGAAGCACGAGTGGGTCCCTCCTCTGTGTGCAGAGGACTTTTCTAATTAATTTATTTTAATTGGAGGCTAATAACTTTACAATATTGTGGTGGTTTTTGCCATACATTGACATGAATCAGCCATGGGTGTATGAGTGTTCCCCATCTTGATCCCCCCTCCCACCTCCCTCCCCATCCCATCCCTCAGGGTCATCCCAGTGCACCAGCCCTGAGTACCCTGTCTCATGCATTGAACCTGGACTGGTGATCTGTTTCACATATGATAATATACATGTATCAATGCTATTCTTTCAAAGCATCCCACCCTCGCCTTCTCCCCCAGAGTCCAAAAGTCTGTTCTTTACATCTGTGTCTCTTTTGCTGTCTCGCATACAGGGTTATTGTTACCTTCTTTCTAAATTCCATATTTATGCATTAGTATACTGTATTGGTATTTTTCTTTCTGACTTACTTCACTCTGTATAATAGGCTCCAGTTTCATCCACCTCATTAGAACTTATTCAAATGTATTCTTTTTAATGGCTGAGTAATACTCCATTGTGTATATGTACCACAGCTTTCTTATCCATTCTTCTACAATGGACATCTAGGTTGCTTCCATGTCCTGGCTATTATAAACAGTGCTGTGATGAACACTGGGGTCCATGTGTTCAGTTTCAATTCTGGCCCAGCGGTAGGATTGCTGGGTCACGTGGCAGTTCTGTTTCCAGTTTTTTAAGGACTCTCCACACTATTCTCCATAGTGGCTGTACTAGTTTGCATTCCCACCAACAGTGTAAGAGGGTTCCCTTTTGCAGAGAGGACTTTTTATAATACCAAGGACTAGAGAGTCAGGGGCCAGCAAGTTACCAGGCCTGCTCACTGTTTCCAAAGGCAGAAGAGGGTTAAAGATCTGGGGGTGCTGCATGGTTCCTGGGGTAAATAGAAGCCAAGACTCAAGGATGGGGAATAGAGAGGTACCCCCCAAGGCATGTACACACACACACACACGCAAGAACACGCATACGTAGAAGTGAAACCTGGACAGTACTGATGGGGATTTGAGGATCTTCCTTCTTTAAGAGTGCCTGGAGACCCTGGATGCCACATCTCTACCCAGCCCTCTTCCTGCTGTCCTGAGCAGTCATGGAGGTGGGAGAGAAATGGGAGTGCGTGTGATTCCAGCATCCTCCGCTGCCCTCTGCGTCCCTCTCCAGAGTGCAGATCATGGAGCAGCGAGCAGCCCGTGTGGCAGTGACGCCCCCAGAACTGACAAAATGAAGCGCTCCCGTTTCCCGCAGCGCCCCTGGCGGGAGGGGTCACTTGCAGAGCTCCCCGCCACCTCTGCGCTCCCCTCCTGAAGCCACGACGTCGGCGAGCAGCTGACCAAGGGTTGCCCGTCTTTCCACTGGCCTCTTCATGTTCGGAAGGTTTTGATTACATCGGTCTCCTTTCAGTGTTTGCTGAAGAGTGGGACCCATCTCTGCAGCTGAGCTGGTTCCTGGAGAGGATGTTTTAGTCACTTGAACATTTTGGCGCATTGTCTGGGGCCTGGAATTTCTCATCCTTGTTTTAAAAATAAAGTATTTTAAAGACTGTTTTGGGACTGTGTAGATTTATAACTGAGTGTCTTCCCCAGCATTTAGGGCTCTGTCCTGGCAGGTTTATGGCCGTAGGGCAACAGTAGAGGGTGTCAGAGGGGACCTTCTTGTCTCACCAGTTACTGGGGAATGAACGTGCTGTTGACTTCTGTTATTTAGAATGAACACATGTTGGTCCGTGTGAACGACTGGAATAGAAATAGGGCCAGCTGTCTACACCCACCTGGCTCTACACCATGTCTGAATGAGACCATGGGGTTCGTTTCACGAAATGTCTCTCCAGAGTCGCTTTAAGTTGAGAATTCCACGAGTGCATGTTTGTAGATCACGTTAGTGTTTCTTTATAGATATTTAATTGCTTTGCTGGAGGTAAAAAAAAAAAAGGAATGAAAAATATAAAATGAAACTGTTGGGCGTCTTTGCCAATCTGAAACCACGTGGAGATGCTGGAAAGTGCTTTTGAAATGATAGTGGAAGAGAATGGGGCAACAAGGGTTGATTTATCAAAGTGTTGGATAAAAGATTTCTTTCCACTGCCCGTTTGTTCTGAGCTTGAAGGATGGATTTAGTAACTGACTTTGAATTCAGGTACAGTGACCATGTATTTAGCATCTCTGAGGTGTCCCAGTAGACACTTTGGCATATGTTATTTAATTTAAGAGGAATCTTGTGTGGTAGGCTAATTATTATACCTCCATTTTAAAGTGGATTAAACTCCATATTACATTAGAATGTAAGTTCTAGCACTTTGCTCGTAGTATTATCTGTTGAACGAATGCATTGGGAAAGTTAGGTTAGTAAAATTTGGTGATTAGGGAGTGTAGAGAGAGATTTAAATGAGGTGAGGGCCTGGTGGAGCCTCACTGTGAAGGTGACCTTGACCCCCCAGGGGGACTGATGGATAAGCAGGGAGACAAGGAAGGAAAGGAACAAGGAGCTAGATAAGGTGCCTGCCCGTTGGCCAGAGGAGCTCAGTGGTGTGGACACTGGTGGGATCTTCATAGAATGTCCTCATGTACAGTATCTCATCTAATCTCTTGTTCATCTGAAAAAGATGAAAAAAATAGTAAAGGACGATTTTAGACACACGTGCTAACCACTGCCTGGCGGTCCCCAGCAGTGAGACATATGAGAGTCATCAGGCCATGTGTCCCCGAGACAGTGAAGGACGTCTGCTCCGGGGGTGTTCCGGGTTGGGCTCGGTCCGCGGGCTCTGGTGGCCTGGGTCCCGTCTGGGAGCCACTGAGCTGAAGTGTGAGGGCCTGGGGTCAGGGAGCCTCCCCGTCGGGGCCACCCGGCCTGCAGATCCGGGAGGGTTCAGGGTTAGTTGGGAGCTCTGGTAGAGGACCGCCGTGCAGCGCGCAGAACCCAGCCCGGAGTGGGTGCTGTCTGTGGTCACACTCAGACTGAGACACAGAAGCCGGGTCCCCAGCGCCTTTCACACTCCTTAGGACGGTGTGTCTTGAGGGCTGTGTCTCGACTGTTGGGCGGGGTTGTTGGTTCCTTGTCTCCGCAGATGTATCCGGAGACTAGGTGATAAGTGGTCCAGGCAGCCACGCCCCCCAGACTCGGGTGTCCTGCATTGACTTTTCATACACATGTGTGATGTGGTGGGTGGCTTTTCTTTTAATGTTCTCAGATTCCTCTCATTGATTTGGTTTAAGATTTCAGTCTTGGTTTTCTTTGTATGTTCTCAACAAACATCCCCCCCCCCCCCCCGGCTTGATGGAAGTATAATTAACAAATAAAATGGTGAGATACTTAAAGTGCACAATGTGACGATTTTTAAAAAATGCTTTTATTTGTTTGTTTAATGTTTGGCTGTGCGGGTCTCCATTGTTGCGCAGGCTTCTCTCTAGTTGCAGAGAGCAGGGGCTCCCGTGTAGCTGTGGCGCTCGGGCTTCTCACCGTGGAGGCTTGTTGCAGAGCACACCTCCAGGATGCTCGGGCCGCAGAAGTTGCAAGCCCCGGGCTCCAGAGCGCAGGATCAGTCGTTGCGGCGCACGGGCTTAGTTGCTCTGCAGCATGTGGGATCTTCCTGGATCAGAGATTGAACCTGTGTCTCCTGCCTTGGCAGGCGGATTCTTTACCACTGAGCCCTCCAGTGTGATGATTTGATGTGTGTGTGTGTATTGTGACAAGAGTCTACCCGTTGAGTTAAGATGTTGTGTTTTTATTGTGTGTGACTAGACTGGGGAGATCCTGTGTCCACTGAGTTTTACATTTTTTTTAATTTGATGTTAAAGAGAAACCAAACAAACAAAACCCCCAAACCCACGTAGCCTAACTTAGTTTTCAGAATAAAATTCATTTTGTCGTCTTTCACTCTTCCATGTAACATTTTTGGTCCCGCTCTGAAGAGCTGACATCACTGAACTTCCACCTCCTTTTGCTTTGGGACTGGTGGGATTTTGAAGGGGGACCATTTCAGAAGTTCATTTGTTTTTGCATCCAGCAAACTTCAGGTGTGGGCTTCTGTGTGCCTGGCCCTGTATTTGAACTGCAGGGTATCCTGAGAGGAGTCAGAAGACAGCCTGGGGGAGGAGGTAAGGAGGGCAGGATTATCACTCACTTGAGCACCAAGTGGAAAGTAGCGAGTGTGTGAGAGGCAGAGGGGCACGGCGTTAGGGGGCTCGGAAGTGAGAGACACAGCTTCTGTGTGGGGCGGCCATATAGGTATTTGGCATTTTGGAGAAGAGCGTTGCATCTTGGAGGGTAGTCAGCTTGGCATGGGAGGTACAGGCGTGGAGAGGTCTCCCAAGGAAAACCTGCGTGGACAGAGGTGGGGAGGCCTGGGGACCAGCTGGGCTTGACTGAGTGTAGGACACGTCAAGGGGAATGGTGAGAAACCCCGAGGGACAGGAGCCCTGGGGGTGGGCACGAGGGGCTGACCCTCCCAGTGCCTGTCCTGTTGGCAGACACAAGCCAGCACCCGGAATGGCTCCGTGCAGGCAGTCTGCACAGAGTTTTGAATTACATGTGAGTTTCTTACTGACACATTCTGTGGGTACTTTCTGGGCAGCGTGTCTTTATGTACATAGTTCTCCTTTGTTCGCATCTCTTCGGTTTAAAATAGCTCTGACGTGTGACTTCACATCACAATGAAGCTGTGTGTTATGGCCAGTGAGGCTTTGAAGTCCACTCTCCATCTGCATGAAACGCCAGCTTTCAGGTTGCGGCCTGAAGGCCTAAGGTATTCCTCGTGACTGTCTCTGGCATCCTGAGACGTCTGAAGGGCCTGCTCTGAGCAGCTGAGATAGTCCTCACATCGCCTTCCTCTCTGGAGAAGTATGCAGAGAGGCTTGTTCAACAGCTCGGTGAGTGTGGCTTCAGATAACCAAGTTAACCCCTGTCTTCCTCTTGTCATTTCTTGCAGATGGTCACAAGAACAAAGAAAATCTTTGTAGGAGGACTGTCTGCGAACACCGTGGTGGAAGATGTGAAGCAGTATTTCGAGCAGTTCGGCAAGGTAAGGGGCGTGTGGGGCTGGGGCAGCCTCCTCTGTCCTTCAGAGTGGCTGCTGTGGCCCCGGCCTTTGCCACAACTGTCTCCTCCAGAGCCTCGTCCTTGGACTTGGCTGTCGAGATGTGAATGGGATTCGGTAGGAGCTGAGATGGAAGAGCCTGGCTTGTGGGCACGGAGCCCCGTGCGCTGACAGGAACAGACAGAGCGGCCTTTGAGTGCAGTTTCACCGGCCTTGGCTGGTCGTGTGGGGCCTGGGCCGGGAGCTGACGGGGGCAGCCCCGGCTAGGGAAGGGACTCTGAGCTGGGAGTCACGGGGCAGGAGCTCCCGCAGAAGCTGGTCTCTGCATCGGCACTGGGCTTCGTTCTGGGCCTTTCTGGAGGATGCACTGAGAGAGGAGGCTCCCTGGGGACTGAGCCCTCCTCCCCTGTCAAATGCCTGAGGAAACCCAGGGAAGATGCTGGGCGCGAACCTGTCAGGATGTCCAGGAGACAGCAGTACGATCATCCCCTGGGCTGTGCCGGGGGATTGGGCCCGGAGCGACTCAGGAGGCCCCAGAGGAGTCAGGAAACCGAGTGTGAGAATGCGTGAGTCAGACAGACAGACAGGGTGTGTAACCGTGGGTGATTCATTCAGCCCCTTTCTGCTTGGCGGGGAGGCACGGCCTTAGAGGGTGGGTTCTTCCTGAGGGGGCCCCATTCCTCAGAGGACTGTTTCCCCCTGGCCCCCACAGGGTGGTTTGCGGGGCGCCGAGCCTTGCTGGCTATCATGCGGCGCCCCCCCGTGGGCTCTTGTGTCCCAGAAGGCTGGCGGGTGAGTGGACATGCAGGCCCGCCGCCTGTGTGTCTTTGAGCAGCTGTGGGCCCGGTCCTGGGTCCACAGGCGCGATGGGCTGCTTCTGCACAGGCCTATGTCGTGTGCCCCATGCTCCCGCCGCAGGGCGGGAGTGCAGAGGGCTGCATGCCCAGGGTCCTGGAAGACACTGTCCTAAGCTCCGTCACTCGTTTCCCCCATGACACCCGTCACGCGTGCCCTGGGTGGCAGAAAGGCACGGCTGCCCACTGGCCGGCCTGAAAGTTCTGTGCTTTCATTCCTTGCCCGCAGTGATGGCCAGCTGGGGGCCCATCTCCAGGAGAGGCCTGTCGTGGACTCCTCTTTGGGAGGCGGGCTTTGACTCCTGGTTAGCCTCAGAACGGGAGATTTTCCTGTTTCTGGCGTTCATCCGTTTCTGCATGGATGGGAGACCATGCTTCCCAGAACCCAGCCTCCTCCCGCCCAGCCTTGCTTTCTGAGTGGCACTCAACTGCCCTTCCGGGTCGGTTATGAAAGGCTCCTTCCCCACGGCACTGTCTGGCATTGCCAGTTGGGGGCTGATTCATTCTGGCGGGATAAAGAATAGCTGAGTGTGCTGATGTCCGTTGTCTCGCTGCTCTTCAGGACTGATTTAGAGTGCCAAGGGGGATGGGTCCATCCCCAAGCCCCGCCCTGCCCAGGGAGAGAGATTGGAAATAATTTAATGAGACAAACACAGCTTGCGTAATGGAAGGCTCTGGAGTGCCGGCCCTCGTTGCTACTGTTTCCGCCTTTAAAACCAGGCTGGGGGGTAGTGTTTGCAAACATGAAGTGGGATTTCTTTTTCGAGCCGTAACCTGCCTTGGAATCTCATGGGCCAATTTGCGGATGTCAGGAAAGTTGATGCTGCCCAGATGGGCTGTTAGAATATCCTGAACAGGCTCGTACTTGCCACATCTCCACACATGCCCGGCGCTGGTCTCTCCCTCTCTCTCTCCTTTCTCTCTCGCTCTGTCTTTCCGTTGTCCTTCATTAGCACTTAGCGCTGTGACTCAGCCCGTGGGCCGGTGGCAGGAAGTGGCGAACCCGCAGCAGCGGCCGTCCCTACTCTGGGAACCGCATCCTCTTGTCTGCAGACGGCCACAGACTGTCTTCCCTGACTTGGCACTCGCCAGGTCCAAAGCTGCTCAGTTAGTTTTGCAGTAATATCTGCGGATTCCAGCAGGATGCATAAACCTACCAAGTGTTTTATCGAAGGACTAAGGAGGCCTTTGAGCATATCCCAGCCCTCACACTCTGTACACTCATGTGTTGGTAGCCTGGTGCGCCAGTGTGCTCTGCGGGTTAGCTGAGTCTGTATTCACAGGAGCTTGTTCCTTGTTTGGCTGGTGGCTGGTGTGACTTGTGTGTTCCCTAGGGTAGGGCCCACTGCCTCTCAGGATTCTGGTATAATTCACTTGCGTCCAGAAGGATTCCAGAAGGGGAGACCCTGCTGCTGGGTCTCAAGGGCCATGAGTGAGCCCTGCACCTGTGAAAGGAGTAACAGTAAATTGGCAGACTGAGGGAGACGGAAAAAACACACGCACACACTTGCATAAGGTTTGCTCACACACCTGTGCACACTCCCCACTGTGTCAGGTTGTTCGGGGATCTTTTCAGTTGGTTAACTGCACACTGCTGCTGCTGCTGCTAAGTCGCGTCAGTCGTGTCCCACTCTGTGCGACCCCATAGACGGCAGCCCACCAGGCTCCCCCGTCCCTGGGATTCTCCAGGCAAGAATACTGGAGTGGGTTGCCATTTCCTTCTCCAATGCATGAAAGTGAAAAGTGAAAGTGAAGTCACTCAGTCGTGTCTGACCCTTAGCATGGACTGCAGCCTACCAGGCTCCTCCGTCCATGGGATTTTCCAGGCAAGAGTACTGGAGTGGGGTGCCGATGCCGTCTCCTAACTGCACATTAGGAAGGTGTAATTTAATGAATAATTTAGCGAGTGCGTGTTAAGTGTTGGATAGGGGCCAGGTCAGGCTTCCCTGGTGGCTCAAACAGTAAAGAATCTCTCTGTAATGCAGGAGACCCAGGTTTGATCCCTGGGTCTGGAAGCTCCCCTGGAGAAGGGAATGGCAACCCACTCTAGTATGCTTGCTTAGAGAATTCTGTAGACAGAGGAGCCTGGCAGGCAATAGTCCACGGGGCTGCAAAGAGTTGGACATGGACTGAGCGACTAGAACTTGCACTTTCTTTCTTCCTTGGGCCAGGCCATTGACTTACATTATTATCTCACTTAATTCTTCTCTGGGGTGCTGGTGGGGGCCCTGCCCATTTTGTACATTGTTACATAGAGTCTTGGTGGCACTGTATCTTTGTCTCAAGGTCACAGCCTCCTGAGAGGTCACAGACTTCCCCTCTAGGCTTGTCTAATAACAGAACCCAAACCTTAGGCCCTGTTTCAACTGCTTACTGACCCGTGAGATAGACTTAGGGCAGGGAGGGTGCCCAGGAGAGGCAGAGATGGTGTCCCCTTTGGGTGCCCAGGGGCAGTGCTGGGGACCTGGGCCTGCACGGCCTCCTTGCTTCCACACAGCGGGTTCGGGTGTCCCCAGCAGCCCGTTTGCAGGGGGTGGACAGCACAGGTCAGGGAGGTGAAGTCTCAGCAAAGGTCACCCAGGTGAACCGGGCAGTGTAACAGCCAGAGTGCACGCCCTCCTTCCTCCCGGTCCAGAGCCTCCCGCCCCTCCGCAGCCTCCGCTCAGAGTTTGCCGCCTTCTTTGCAGTTTTCGCTTGTTGTCAGGCCTCTTGGTACTCCCTCTTCCCATCTTTCCTGAGGTGGCAGCTGTTCGGCTGTTTATTTCAGGTGGCAATCAGGATGGGGAAGGTGGCTGTCCTGGGGCTGAGCTTGGGAGGGCTGAATATGTCATTACTATAAGTGGAGTGGGTGCAGGACTGTACACCCAGAGCTTGATGTAACTCGAGTTGGAGGCTTGTAATTGCCTTTGGTGCTTTTCTGCCACTTGCTTCCCAGAGAGTTACACCCCGGTCCCCAGGTTAGGGGTGTCGCTACTTGTTTGTATTTAAGATGAGACTGTGCAGTCGCGGCCTAAGGACTCTGCTGACTTTGGTGCCGTTCTCACCCCCTGGGTAGTTATTCTGGCCCCCTCGTTGGAGTAAAGTAAGAAGAGGTACCCCAGACCCTCATACTGGGCATGGCCGCATGGGGACGCCGCTGCGGCACCTTAACAGGCCCCTGCTTTCCTGGCCTCAGCTTCCCACCCCAGGGAAGGGCGTGCAAAACTTGTAAAGGATTTTACTTGTAAACTTGTAAATAGTTTTGGCTCTGTTACAGCTACTCACTTCCATTGTACAGAGAATGCAGCTGTAGCCAACACACAAACCATTACGTGGCTTTGTTCCAATAAAACTTTATTTATGAAAACAAGTTTGGGGCCCCATTTGTCCCATGGGCCATGATTTGCCAGCCTCTGTACTCGATTATTCCTAAGGTTGGTTTCAAGCTTGGAAAATTGAATAATTTAGAAAGTGTTTAAGTAAACTTACATAGGTAGATAGATAGGTATCTACGGTGTCTATAGACTGTAACCAAGACAAGATGTTATCAGTAGTAATGAGCATGATGTACTAATAGTCAACAAAACAGCTGTAACAGTGGTAGAGTTAATTTGTGCACTTCAGGATCCAGGGGCAATGAAGGGATTCTCTATTTGGAAAAAGCTACCATTTATAAACTGGAATCTTCATCCTTTGAGTAAGGTCTGGGAAAACTGTAAACTATTTCCAATTTCCTATTACCTGTGCTAGATCTGAATGAAGGAAGATGCAGAATTTGTGAGGCTGAGATCTTAGTGTGAACTTCTTTACTGTGTTCTGATGTTTCTGGATTAGAGGGCCATGTGCTTTGTGCTGAGGTTTTAATGCATTAAAAAGCTGGTTCTCAGGGATGTCAAGTGAGGTGGGTGGGACATCTCTTCTGCAGATGAGGAAGCTGATGTTGAGAGAGGTCAGTAAGTTGTCCACGGTCGTGCAGCCTGCAGAGTCACTCATTTTCACCCGAGTTCAACGTTTATAAAACCTCATCTCCCACTTTACCACGGAGCAGCCCCCACCGTCAGAGGGAGAAGGTTCATTTGTCAGGAATGTTGGTCTCTGGTAATTTATTTTACTGCTTCAGGTTTCCTAGTGGATGCTATCTGTGCTGGCGATTTCTTGCCGGCAAGAATGATGTATATAGATCACTCCGAAAAATAGCACATAAATGATGCTCTCGATACAAGCACACAAACCCCGACCATCCATCGGGCTGCTGGGTGCTGTTCCTCTGCCACGGTCGTGCAGACGAGCCCGGCGTGGCGATTATTAAAAAGCCCTGGGATCAAAGCCGCTCCGTGTACCAGAGCTTCCTCCTTCTCCCCTTTAGGCCCCTCCTTCAAGTACCGGTTTCTAAAATTCTCACTTATAGGATTTGGGAGATCAAAAAGAGGCCTTTAAACTTAATGAATTCTCGGCTTCGTCCCGGATGGAGCCGTTGTGCACCTCTCAGCCGTTCACCTCAACGAGAGGCCTGCTCGGTGCGGGCTCGCTAGGTAATTCTCACTTTATATAACTCTCTGAAAGCAGAGCAGCCCGCATCTGGAGGCTCCCAATTATACTTCACATGGTGAACTGTGTAATTAGTTTGGAAGACTTACGCTTAGTCATTGGTTTATCCTAATCGGCTTTGGCTTTCCCCACCAACAAAGTGAGCTTATTTTGCTAAGCTGAACCGACTCTGCACCCTTTGTTCTAGCCTTTTATTGTCTCATTCCTTTCATTCTGTTTTACTGCCAAAGTTCTGTTTCATTAGACCTACAAGTCATTTCCAATTCAGTGGGCTGCTACAATCCGGCCTTTATCACTGGCTGCCCTGGTTCCCATGTCCCTTCTGGGCCAGTGCCCGAGAGTGCGGGTTTGACGTGAGGGCTTTAACCCTTTGCTGGGCCAGCCCCTGACCGTGGCCGATGGGAGGACGAGGCCCCGCGAAAGAAGTCTGTAAAGTCCCCCTCTGTCTCACTGAAGGCGAGCCCCATGGAAATGAGACCGAAAGGGGCCTTCGAGCCCTAAGGGAAGTTAGCTTGACATAGAGAATGGTGCTAGAAAACTTTGGCAGGGGGAACATGGAGAACAAGAAGGAATTGTCCGCTTAATGTAATGAGATCTCATCGATTCCACTCGTGTGGGGTCTACCTCGTCTCTTCTGTCTGCAGGTTTTACGTGCGGGCATGACGCGGGCACCCCCGGCCGCTGCACAGATGTTCCCGTTGATGCTGTGTGTGTGTGAGGAGAGAAGGGTCTAGAATGAAAATATCATAAAGCCTTTGAAATGGGAAAGGCAGGAGATCTGTGCAAAAATAAATAAGCAAGCCACTGTGTTCCTGAGAGTGGACTGTGATTTTATTGCTTCCTAAGGCAAGCCATAGATACATGGAGCTCTGGGAGGTGTGCAGTTCTTTCCGACCAGGCCTGGAAAACAAAAGTCCTGTCTGTCCTTTGTGGGCTTCATAGCCCCCACGAGGCCAGCGTCTTCTGAAGTGGTTTGCACACACGGACTCACTGGAAAGTGAGTGTTCGGCCTGCCGGGCTCACCTGTCACCTGCGGGCCTTCACTCTGGAGGGCCGTGGCGTCCCTTGGACCTTGACTTGGAACTCCAGAGTGCACCAGGAAGGGCCGTTTGCTCTTTCCTCCCTGACCAGCCATGCTGAAGGCTACTTGTGTGTTTAAATTTTCTTCCTGTAATAGCTCAGAACAAGGCCAACACTGTCCTGGTGTTTTATTAAATCTCTGGCTGGTTTGTTTCTGTCTCTCCCTGTGGAAGTGTGTCATATGGGGGAGGGGACTTATTTGCCCTGTGACCCCTGGCAGAGCTGCTGAGGGCAGAAAGTCAGAGTTGGCAAACGGGGCTCCTGCCTCAGCTGCAGGCCTGAGCCTCCTGGGCCAGATGACAGCAAACAAACAGAGCCCACAAGTAATATGAGCCTTGGGCTTTGCAGGTAAACCCTCTTGCCAAGCAGCTTTCTGTTTCCCTGGTGAACTTCTTCCTCCATTTCTGCTGCAGCCTGTGGAGGAAGTTGAGTTAGAAGCAGATTGATTGAGCACCCCAACCTCACTTCTCCTAAATCCTCTTTTTTTTTCCCCTGCTTAAAAAAAGGAGCTCCTGAAATAGATGAGTGGATTTCTAGGAAAACTTCCCATTTCCCTTTTAGTGTATAAAATATAGCCAGCTGTTGTTAGGCAAATGCATCAGACATTATTATTGCTCGGTTAACAGTGTTTTAAAATATACAAATAGAAAAATAGGATGCCTTCTGGATCACAAGCTGGGAAAACTTTGAGATTATGCTGATCACATGTGTATGCGTAGTAGATAGAGGAAGAAGGCACAAACTTTCTGGCTGTGTGTTTGTATTGTGTTTTCCAGTGTGGTTTAGCATCACTGGGTTTTTATAGGGGGCCTGGAAGAGGAAAAGCAGGGGCTGGAGAGCCCTTGGGCAGGAAGGAGTTAATGAGCCTCCGGAGAAGGGGTTTAAGGGCTCCTCCAGCTCACCTTCCCAGAGCCCTCCTGGCAGCTTGAAGACGTCACTTACAATGGAGTTGTTAGCATGAGAAAGAAGCCTTTCTCCCCCTGGACGTACTTCAGTGGGAACTGAAAGTGTCTGAGAAATCACGGTTCAAGCTTGTGCCAGTGGGTGCAAGGAGTGGTTCTTAGGGAGGAGAAAGCTCAGTTCATTTAGACTTGGCATAGAAATTGGATCCCATTGTTTTGTGGAGTGAACACTGATACGGAGATTCCTGCCCACCCCTTGGCCCACCAATAGGATACTCCATGACATGGGTTGCGTATGCTTTTCTTTTTTCTTTTTTTCTCTTCTCCCTCTTTTTTTTCCCCCGTTTCCTTTGTTCTCTGAGAATTAGTCTCTCTGTTGAACGGCTGGATTTGTCAGGTTACCACCCTCTAAATTTTTACAGCTCCGTGTATTCAAACTTGGTATTTGTGAATTAGCTGAAAATGGGCCACCCATCAGTACTTTATTTACATTCGAAGCCTTAAGAGTGAGAGCCCCAGAAAAAATGTTAATATGCAGGCAGAGGCAGAAGGGGTGAGTTTCTGACTGTTGCTAACCTCATTGCTGCCTTTAAAACCAATCATGAGGCATACGGCTGATATTTAATAGCTTTTAGCTGATTATTTTTCTTCTCCTCCTCTTTCTTTTCTATCCAAGTTGACCTGGGTGTACTTGAGCGGAAATGAAGTCATCCAAATGCTGAATTAGAATAATCACAGGCCTCCAAGAATGAAATGGAAGCAGAGATTAAATGGTAGAGGGAAAGCTGGCATTAATAAGCAGAGGGAAAACTTTGCATAAAATAAATAGGAGATTTGATAGATTGAATTTGTATGTGCGTTTTTCATTTTTTCTCCACTCTGTATTGTCTTCCTAGAGTCAAGTTGTTGGCAGAGTGGGATTTGATTTGCTTCAAGTCCGCATACCTTCTGCAGCCAGGGTGATGGTCTTTTCTTCTTCATGGGATGTTTGTGTGACCAGGATGTTTCCAGGGTGGAAGAATCTGGGCAGAGGGGCCCTTACTGTGAAAGGTTGATGATTACCCCTTGCAAAGTGCAGTGGTTGGGCATTGGCGGGGTGGACACAGATGGAAGATAACACACAGCAGGCAGACAATGAATATTATGGATGGATTCCTGATTGTTAGGAGAAGAACAGGGCTGAAAAGGGTAGGGTGACCAACCGTCCTGGTTTGCCTAGGACTGAAAGATTTTTCAAGAGCTCAGAATAAATCGCTCGCCCTAAATAAATGGGAGATGGGAGAAGTTGAGACGCTTGGTCTGAAACTCCAAAAGGCATGAAACTTTTGATCACCTCCAGCAGATTTAAGTATTCCTTCCTGTATGTTCCATAACACTTACTTTGAACTGTTTACAGTCTGCACTCCTTAATTCAGCCACTGCGGGCAGGAGTCCACACAGGTCAGCAAGCATAGTAAGTGGCCTGAAGATGGCAGGACGGACAGACAGACCCACAGCCCCGGGCAAGGGCGGCTCATCTGGATGTGGCGTGTAGGAGCCCTATGGGCTCCTACTTGGGGAGTATTTCTGTGTCTTTTGGAAATAAAAATTTCTGCCCTTTGTAGCAAAAAAGTGAGTTTCTTGTAGTTAAAGAGCAAAATAAGGATTTAATTATATTCAAAACAAAACAGCAGAATGGTTTGTTTACAGGAAGTCGTTTTTTAGGTGGTCTGTCATGGAGGATGTAATTTGTGGAATCGGATTAGTTGTAAATTAGAGATTTTTGGTTGTTGAGGTTGCTAATGGTCTTTTTATAATTGGCAGCAGAGGTAAATATTTTCAGACTTGCTTATTGTTTGTAGAGTGTTATTGCTTGAAAAAAACCATTTAAGGTGCTTTTCCCTTCAGGAAATATAAATAAGAGTATGGAACGATCAGAGGCAGCCTTCCTGATCTTCTTATCAGCGTTCTTGGGGAACTGCAGGAGAGTTGGGTAAGCACCAGAGAGAGAAGTGCTGGGGTGGTTGGTGAAGCAGTTTGCTGATTCTGGTATTAAAACAACAACAACAACAAAAAGGTTTTCTCTTTAAAAAAAGACGACTCCAAATGTAAATTGGTGTAGCCACCATGGAAAACAGTATGGAGGCTCCTTTAAAGACTAGAGTTGCCTTAGGACTCAGCAGTCCCACTCCTGGGCATATATCGTGAGAAAACAATCATTCAAAAAGATACGTGCACCCCTGTGTTCATAGCCACACTATTTACAGTAACCAAGACATGGAAACAACATAAATGTCCATTGACAGGTGAATGGGTAAGGAAGACGTGGTGCATGAACACAGTGGAATACTTCTCAGCCATAAAAAGGAATGGAGTAATGCCGTTTGCAGCTGCATGGATAGACCTAGAGATTATCAGTGAAATAAATCACAAAGAGAAAGACAGATATCATACACTATCATTTATATATGGAATCTCAACAGAAACAGACTCACAGACATAGAGCATAGACTTGCGGTTGCCAAGGGGAAGGGGGCAGGGGAGGGTTGGATTGGTCGTTTGGACTAGAAGATACGAACTGTCATCTATAGGATGGATAAACAACAAGGTCCTGTCGTATAGTACAGGGAACTATATCCAATGACTTGTGATAAACCATAATGGAAAAGAACACATATGTGTGTGTGTGTATGTGAATACATATGTGTATGTGTGTAAAAGTGAAAGTTGCTCAGTCATGTCTGACTCTTTGTGACCCCATGGACCCCCAGTCCATGGAATTCTCCAGGCCAGAATACTGAAGTGGGTAGCCTTTCCCTTCTCCAGGGGATCTTCCCAACCAAGGGATTGAACTCAGGTCTCCCACATTGCAGGCAGATTCTTTACCAGCTGAGCCACAAGAGAAGCCTAAGAATACTGGAGTGGGTAGCCTATCCCTTTTCCAGCAGATCTTCCCAACCCAGGAATTGAACGGGGTCCCCTTCATTGCAGGTGGATTCTTTACCAAATGAGCTATCAGGGAAGCCCATATACATATACATGTGTGTGTGTGTGTGTGTGTATAAAACTGCATCACTTTGCTATATACCAGAAAGTAGCACATTATAACGGAGAAGGCAATGGCACCCCACTCCTGTACTCTTGCCTGGAAAATCCCATGGATGGAGGAGCCTGGAAGGCTGCAGTCCATGGGGTCGCTGAGGGTCGGACACGACTGAGCGACTTGACTTTCACTTTTCACTTTCATGCATTGGAGAAGAAAATGGCAACCCACTCCAGTGTTCTTGCCTGGAGAATCCCAGGGACGGGGGAGCCTAGTGGGCTGCCGTCTACGGGGTCGCGCAGAGTCGGATACGACTGAAGCGACTTAGCAGCAGCAGCACATTATAAATCAACTATACTTCAATAGAAAATAGAAACGAATACCCTATTTCCTTTATTGATAGATGTGTTTTAGTAGCAAAAAAGAGGATTTATTGATGCCATAGGTCTCCATTCCAGCTAAGCTGGCATTTGTTCTGATTCAGAGATTGCAGTTTGCCCAGACTTCCCATGTGCCTTTTGACTTAGAATTGTCCCAGTGGCCCTGTGGGGAGGGAAGCCTGTCCCCGTTTGGAAGCCAGGACAGGAAGCTTGGGAGAGCATGAACGGCTTGTTCGGAGCTGCAGACAGATGACAGTAGACCCCGAGTGCAGACCCGAGTCCTGGCCAGGAGGCCTGGGCTTGTGGCTCCAGCGCAGCTGCTGGGCTGGCCACCTCCCTCAGGGCTGTGGGCGCCGTGGCCAGCGGTGAGTTGGGCTGTAGGGTGTCTGGGGTGCATCTTCCAGGAAGCTGATTGTGACTTTATGGTTGTTTGTTTAAAACATATATTATGTTAGAACAAATATTATGGCATGAACTGCAAAATTTGCATAATTGTTTTTGAAAAACCCTGAGACTTGGAGACATTTCAGGATAGCTGCTGGCTGCGATAGGCTCCGTCCCCCGTTGTTCTGGGCCGTCCCGGGATTTTCCTGACTTCACTCCTGGTAAGGAGCTCTTAGGTGGAAACGCTGAGAATCAGTACTGTGTAGAGTAGGGGTTGGCATATTTTTTCTGAGCAGGATCAGATAATAACTGTTTTCGGTTTTGTGGCCCAGATGGTCTCTCACAAGCACTCCACTCTGCCATTGTAGCAGGAGTGACAGCAGTCATAGACGGTATGAAAATGAATGGTTGTGGCTGTGTTCCAATAAAACTTTATTTACAAACAACAAAAGGCTGCTGGATTGGGCTCGAAGCCAGTTTGCCAGCCTCCTGGTTTTGCATATTGCCTGGTAATAAGGGCATAGATTTTTTTTTCTTTTTAATAATCAGACTGGCTGGTGTCAAATCCCAGCTCATCTGTTTATTAGCTCTGAGCAAGCCATTTAACTTCTTTCTACCTCAGTTACTTTATCTGCAGGATGGGAATGAGGATGGTGCTTAAACTGCCCGGGATTGTCAAGATTCATAATTGAACTGAGACATACATAGTTCTTAGCATCCTGCCGAAACCAAGCGCGTGATAAACAGTAGAAAGATGAGCTGCTGTGAGTTTCATCCTCTTAAGACGCAGGCAGTCAGTCCTAAAGGAAATCAACCCTGAATATTCATGGCAAAGACTAGCTGAAGCTCCAGTACTTCAGCCACCTGATGCAAAGAGCTGACTCATTGGAAAAAAATCCTGATGCTGGGAAAGATTCAGGGCAGGAGGAGAAGGGGGAGACAGAGGATGAGATGGTTGGATGGAATCATCAACTCAATAGACATGAGTTTGAGGAAACTCCAGGACATAGTGAAGGACAGGTAAGGCTGGCGTGCTGCAGTCCATGGGTTGCAAAGAACTGGACATGAGTGAGCCACTGAACAGCAACAAGACCCAGGTTTGGCCGCTAGAGTTGCCTTTCCAGTGCTCTTCAGCTGTTGCCCCCCTAGCACCTCCCCCACTCTTCCAACACCTATCTCTCTCATCTGTCCCATGGGTGGCTTTACCGCTCAGTTCTTCCAGTCTCCTTGGGGATAATGCAAATTGAAAGTCTTCCCTGGATCCTTTTTGCCTGAAGATGAAGATTGAGTTTTGCATAGTTTTCAATGGCACACACCTTGAGTTCAGTTCGACTACCCTGATGCCTTGAGTTTATGAAACTGACTTCGGCTGCTCTAGCTTTGATGGAAAACATTGAACTGATACAGACCAAAAGAGAATTCTTCTGGTTGGACCCTGCTGATGAACTCTTTAAACTTGTTTGAATAAGTAAACTTTTTTTTCGGCCAAGAAGGAATAGAAGATACTGTCTGGAAATTGTCCCAGTATCATTTAGCTGATGTTTATTAAGATATATTTGTATATTGATCCACTAACCTGTTTATTGAGCTTATTTAGCCTCTTGAGAGAGCTTTCCACATCCTCATTTAGGTTTTCTTTCCTGTGTCTAATAAGCTTGGTCTTCAGGTTTTTGAATTTATTGCAAATATTAAGGGGTGGGAAGATGTTAATTGACTCAATGTAAAGAGGAAAAAGAAAAACCCATAAAAGCAAAAATGATTTCAATCTTAAAAAGTAGCGTGTTGTAGAACCGTTTGCTGCAGGGGAACAGTCATTCCTCCTCGTTAGAGCCAGAAGGCATCTCATCTGCAGCCTCACACGTCATACATTGAGCGTTGATTCATTCACCCAATCTTCTGAATGCCAGGCACTGAGCTGGGAGCCGAGGGCACAGGCCTGAACGAAACAGACAAGATCCTTGCTTACTTGTAGCTGAAGTTTTAGAGTGGGGTTGGGGAGCATGAGCCAAGAACAAAAGAGTAAAAAAGTAGAATAACTGCTGCTGCTGCTGCTAAGTCGCTTCAGTCGTGTCCGACTCTGTGTGACCCCATAGACGGCAGCCCACCAGGCTCCCCCGTCCCTGGGATTCTCCAGGCAAGAACACTGGAGTGGGTTGCCATTTCCTTCTCCAATGCATGAAAGTGAAAAGTGAAAGTGAAGTCGCTCAGTCATGTCTGACTCCCCACCAGGCTCTTCCGTCCATGGGATTTTCCAGGCGAGAGTACTGGAGTGGGTTGCCATTGTCTTCTCCAAGAATAACTGCAGATCATCTCAAAAAGATAAACCAGGAGCTGGAAGAACCCATAAGGGAGTACGAAAGAGGAGGGATCTTGGTTTATTGGGGAAACAAGTCAGATTTGCCTACATTTACATGTAGCCTCTCTGCCCTGAGTAGACGGTAGGGCAGGGTCTGTTTCCTCACTCTGTGTAGCCCCCCGACAGTCCCAGTGCTGGGCTCTAGTCTGTGCTCAGTAAATAGCGTGGGATGAGGGGGCCCTCTGTGTCAGAGGGCAGGGCTGTGCCAGACACTGGAGGCGTCTCCAATGGTGGAAAATTGTGGTTTTTCCGTTTCAGAATGGGGAGCTAGGAGAATGTATTCAGTTACCAGGAGCATTTCCGTAAGTGGGTCCTATCTTTCCCCTGAAGTCAGGATAAAGGAGCTGTGTCCACCCTGCAGGAGAAGCTCGTGAGGACGGAGAGGCTCTCTGGGCAGGCGGAGCTGGGCAGCAGGGCCTTTTCCGGAGTTGAAAGGGGCTCAGGCAGGTCTAGGTGTTGAGCGAGGCGCACAGCTGCTCTGGAGAAGGGAAGGACGAGAGGAGGGTGAGGTGGGGTCTGTGGCCTCCTGTTGCATCCAGCCCTGCTCCTCTTCTGTCTCTGGTTTAAGCAAAGCAGAGGGCCTGCTGCGGGGGAGCTATCATGCTGGCGGGACCGTTGTTTCGCAGCGGCCAGTGGGTGCTTGGCTTCTCCCACAGGTGAGGCCACCAGTTTCTCCTCGGACTTGCTGTTTTCTGATCAGCCAGGCTGAGGGGTGAGAACGGGTCCAACAGCATTAAGCCAAAGCACGGACTTGCTGTTTTCTGATCAGCCAGGCTGAGGGGTGAGAACGGGTCCAACAGCATTAAGCCAAAGCACAGACATTTCTGATGCTGGGGAATCTGGCTGTGGATGGAGAGAACTTGTCTGTGGGTACCTTTTTTCTCGAAAGAACAGAGGGATGCCACTAGTGAGTATTGTCTGGCTCTTGGGAACTGTCAGGATTGCATGGGATGAAACAGACTGATTCTGGACTTTGGACTCAGGTAGACCTGAGTTTTTTATTTTCTTGGACTCCAAAATCTCTGCGGATGGTAATTGCAGCCCTGAAATTACAAGATGCTTGCTCCTTAAAAGAAAAGCTATGACAAACCTAGATAGCTATTAGAAAGCAGAGATATCACTTTGCTGACAAAGGTCCGTCTAGTCAAGGCTATGGTTTCTCCAGCAGTCATGTACAGATATGAGAGTTGCACCATAAAGAAGTCTGAGCACTGACGAATTGATGCTTTTGACCTGTGGTGTTGGAGAAGACTCTTGAGAGTCCCTTGGACTGCAAGGAGATCCAACCAGTCCATCCTAAAGGAAATCAACCCTGAATATTCATCGGAAAGACTGATGCTGAAGCTCCATTACTTTGGCCACCTGATGCAAAGAGCTGACTCACTGGAAAAGACCCTGATGCTGGGACAGATTGAAGGCGGGAGAAGAGGGTGACAGAGGACGAGATGGTTGGATGGCATCTTTGACTCAATGGATGTGAGTTGAGCAAACTCCAGGAGATAGTGAAGGACAGGGAAGCCTGGCGTGCTGCAGTCCATGGGGTCATAAAGAGTCAGACACGACTAAGCGAGTGAACAACAATAAGGCCCCAGTTTGAATCCAGATGCCCTCATTTGCTATTCGTGTTGTACCTTGGGGCTGGCGATTCACTATCCTGAGCCTCACTTCTTGTCTCTTTAGTGGGGATAGAAAGTCATTTATGCAGGGGGGAGAGGTGGTGTAAAGAATTAAAGAGACAGGTTGGCCCAGTGTCTACTCAGTGAGAATCTCCCCTCTTCCCATTCATATTCTCCCTCTCTTTTTTTCTTTCATGTACCCCCGTCCCTCGCATGTCTGCAGCCCCTAACTGCTGACTCTGCCCGGTTCACTCCCATCCTATAAACTCCCCCGCCATAATCTGCAGGACGCACTCCCTCCGTCCCACGTGGACGGCTTTCCGTTGTTTAGGGACTACTTTCTTGGCCCCTCCCAGCCTCTGCCCCATTCCTCTGCAGCTGTCAGTTCTGTGATGAAACCCGAGCCACACAAGTCCTGCGTCTGAGATCCTGCTAGGTTTAACCCAGCTGGAGCTACTGTGGGGGGAGGCCCATGGGAGGATTTGGCTTTTTTTCCTCTTATGCTAATGAAGTGAATATGGCAAGGAGTCACAATATTTTCTTTCCAGGCAAAGAAATGTTGTAGTAGGAGAAACAGCATGCAGGGGAAGCAAATGTGATCTTACTGGATTCTCTCAAGGGAGGAATAGGACAAATTGTCAGCGTCTGTTGAGAAGATAATGCTCTCACTATGATAAATGCCAAGTTTCTATTGAAACCCACCATCTTAATGATGGCGTCCCTAGAACTCAGTGCGTGCCTGGCAGCAGAGGCCGTCAGCGCAGGAAAGCAGATATTTGTAGGGGGGTTATTTGTTTGCAATGAGAAATCAGTTGAAAGCAAATGAGACCATGCATTAAAAATGTTCTTTTCGGCAGCTTTATAGAGCTAACTTGAGTGCTCCATTGCGGCCTGCACTTAAAACACACCTATGGGGAGACTTCCACCCTCAATAAATATTTCTTGCATATGACTTAGATTAAAGGAGCACACGGGATTGGAAAGCTGCCTAAAATAATTTCCCCTCCCATAGGAAGTAGCTGCTATAATTCACTTGCAAGTTATTTCAAACAGCCTGTTCTGATAGAAATTTCTGCATTCTTCACATGGATTGGCATTTTTCTAGAACTGTCTATTGTAGCACTCTTTCTGGATAAGGGAGTGTCTGGTGGTGTTTAATTCGGTGCCACTCCCTGGAAGGGCTTCTCAGCTGTTGGTTGCCTTTTGGGGGGTGCTGTATGCTGATTTGTCTCAGCCTCTTCAGTGTAGCTGGTCTGCCTCACTCAGGGAGACCTGTGGGTTAGTTGGGGGCAGGAGGGGTGCTCCTAGAAGGCTAGAGAATTCAGGAGCTCTAAGGATGCAGGGCAGGGCTTCCCTGGTGGCTCAGCAGCAAAGAATCTGCCTACAGTGCAGGAGACGGGGGTTGGGTCCCTGAGTTGGGAAGATCCCCTGAAGGAGGGCATGGCAGCCCACTCCAGTATTCTTGCCTGGAGAATCCCATGGACAAAGGAGCCTGGGAGGTTACAGTCCATGGGGTCACAAGGAGTCGGACACAACTGAAGTGACTATGCATGCAAGGATGCAGGTCCAGTCAGGACCCGGGCTGGCTAGGGACCATGTGGCCAGCTGGAGACAGAGGAAGAAGGTCTCCTTCGATGGTTCAAAGGGCCAGAGGTGGTTATGCTTGTCCAACCCTTCATTCATACAGTATCCTGATGCCCACTAGGTATTAGGCACTGTGTTGGGATCAGAGATCAGAGGCAGAGTTCTCCCTGCCTACAAGGGTCAAGAAGTAGAGGGCCGTGAGGAGAGACAGGGACCTGTGGACCGTCACTGATGAGTGGGGCCTCAGGGGCCGCAGTTGGACTCCTTGCCGCCCTTGCTTTACATCTGCCATCTTGCCGGTTGCTCATGGCAACCTCTGAGGACAACTCAGGTCTTCCTTTGCCTCGGCAGCAACCTGAGTGCCGACCTGGAAAAGGTGCCTGACAGACATTTATTCTGGGCTCCCTCAGAGTTGGCATGGAAGGTGGGAGGAAGCCCACCTTGTGTCTTATCCACAGGCCTCTGGAGACAGCAGCCCTGCCCTGTGCCCACTTTGGAAAGAACCAAATAAAGAAGATTCACTTCAGTAGATCTCGGAACAGTGAGTCTGACTCGTCATCAGCAGGGAGGAGGCAGGGTTCAAGTTGGATGCCTGCATTCACCTTGCCCAGATTGTTTCTAGCTGAGCACATGCCCTAGAGTTTTAAAGACTCTCCCCTTCTTGCCAAGTTCAGAGTTCCTGTTTGAGATCTTACCCTTCAACCTCACCAGAAGCTACAAGCCCAGTTTGTTTATGTGACTGATGGGTGGGGCCGTGAACAATATCTTTTCAGTGCTGGAGAACCTTGGAGAACATTAGTCAGGGTGTCCCAGTTATATTCGTACTCGTTACTGCTTCCCAGATGCATTTAACCTGGGCCCTGCCAGTGGGTGGATTTGGCAGCCCAAGGAAATTGACAAAGATGCTCTTGGGACTAAATTATAGTTGAATTTAGTGTTATTTTGTGTGGGTTTTTTTTTTTTTTCCAAAACCCATAACTTTTACCCACTGGCATGAAAGTTTATATAAAGTGTTCCAAATCAAATGTGTTAGTTCTAGATACCTTTTTTTAAAAAGGCAACAATTAAAAATGGCATTTATCTTCAGATGTATTGAGTACTCACAGTTTCTAAGGATCGTAGAGTCACATTCTTATCCGTATTTTCACTCCTAGCTCCATGCTCATGTAGAGCAGGGGTTGACACACGGACTAAAAAGGGCCAGATAGCAAGTACTTTGAGGCTCTGTGGGCCTTATGGTTCTGCTGGTACAGCACGAAAGGAGAAATATGTAAATGAGCGACTATGGCTGTGTTCCAATAAAGCTTTATTTACAAAAACAGGCAGTGGGCCAGATTTGGCCTGGGGGCCATAAGTTACTGTAGGCATTTCTAGTCCCCAATTCAAGTCTCAAAGAAAGCAGTGCCTTCATAGAATTATGAATATGTATAGGGCCATTCGTAAACTGCTTTGCAGGGGGTGGGGGATGGCACATGTATACTTGTTTGGAAGAGTGCCTTTTTCATGTACACATGCATCAGCAAAGTACATTTGTGGTCTCACTCCATCCCTTCAAGCCATTTGGAAAACTCCTTCAAAGTAAGCAGCTGCAAATATAAGTTTGACTAGAGAGCGAGCCTAGAGCCTGCAGAGAATGCTGGGTGGGCGGGTGAGGGTCCTGGGGTCTGGTTTCCTCTTGGGTGCCTGGGTGCTGCTGCTCGGTGATGTGGATGGAGTCTGTGTGGCTATGGCAGCCACGGGTGCAGGGTTCTACCTGGGAATGCATGTGGAAGCTTTGTCAGTGATGGACTTCCTGCTCTACCAGATCCTAATGTGGAAGACCAAGATGAAAACTTGTGTGAAACTTCCTATGGCCATCCTTTGCTCTGCAAACTCACACCCCTGAGCTGAGAATTTGGTTATAGTCATGTCTTCTGAAAGAAAAAAAGCTGATCCACGTGGATTAATTTGCACTCCTTAGTTCTGTAAAAAACCCAGTGACATTGACATGTTGATGAAAATGTGGAAATTAACACTTGGAAATTTTTATATAAAACTTGCATTGAAATTTCAACTAAACATTCTCACACTAAAAAGAGCTATATACTTATACCTGAAAAACTCAATTTGATGCCAGCTGCTTATTTCTCCATTGTGGTCACGTGGGCTGAGGTTCTTAGTATGAAATGTAATTTACACAAATTAGTCCAAGGCAGGTAGAGTGTGAAATTAAATTGATGCCTTGATTTCTGTATTCTCTAGTAAGTGTTTCTCTGAAAATTTGTCATTTCTGTCCTAGAAACTTTGAAGTATGGGTTGTTTTTTAAAAAAAAAAAACAAAAACAGAGCAAAGTTTTTATTGGTTAAGGATATGGAACAATGTTAATTACAGGCTAAAAAGACATGTTTTATTTTGTTTTGTAGCTAAATATTAGAGTAAGTCCAATTTGGATTACTGATCGATGTTGAAAGCTTAGAATTTAACATGTCTATTAAATTTTTCAACCATCTGGACCAAGTCAGTAAATTTCTTTGTCTGTGGCTAGGACAGTCTAGCACTCTTAGTCATGTAGACCTCCAGAGAAGGTTCTGGAGACCCTTTGCAGATGGAAAACTGAAGTTCAAGAGTCACACTGTGACCTTGGTCCCTCCCTGAAGGACCCCTGGGGTCCCGGCTGGGCCTGACTCCACCACCTGCACCCCAACCGCTGTCTCTCTCAGAGGCGGTTTTCGGTGCTTTATGTTGCCTTAGCAACCGTGGTAAGGAGTCGAGTATGAGGTGTCCTGGCTCAACTTTGATAATTCCAAGAGGAAGGGGAATCACCAGGCGTTCAGCAGTCATCCCTGAGGCCAGCTGAGGGGCCACATCAGGACGCTGTCACGACAGCAACCGAGACTGGCCTTCCCTGCACCAGCAGAACGTCAGCCCTCCAAGGCTGGCTCCACCTGCGGAGTTCTTGGGGGGCTCCAGTGACCACCCCCTTGCCTGAAAAGGAGTCATGTTGCATCGGAGGTCTAGCATGTCTGTGGTTTCATGTCATCGGTATCTCTCTGCTAGGCTACCCCCACCGACACACACCTCCCAGCAAGGTGGACCTCAGTGGGCCCCACCAACTTTGGGGTGAATCATTTCCGCCTGATAACTAGTGGCTGATGTTCGGGGCGCCCTGAGAAATGAATTACGGGCTCTCCTGATGTTGATTTGCCCATGGTGGCATGGGTGGTATTTATCTCTCTTGTTCGCTTTCAGAGCCTTTGTCTCCATCTGAGTCAGCATGACATGGTTTGAAAATTGCCTGTTTGCCTTTTAATGATGATTAATGTCCATAGCCATGCTTCAAATTTAGGATCTCTTCAAGAGTCTCGGAGACTGTTACCAAGAGCAACCTGGGGAGGGAGTTAGTGGTGCAGAGCTCTGTACTTCCCCTGCTCGATGCCTCCTCCACGTCTGTCTCTTCCCTTCAGCACCCTGTGGGCCCTTCTTGGCTCTCGGGCACCAGGAGCGGAGTTGGAGCAGCGGGGTGGACCCCCGCCTGGCCGGCTTACCCGCCTGGTCGTGGTCCCGTTCGGTCAGCACCTCACCGGTGCCACTGGAAGGGTCACTCCTTGCCCCTTCCTCCCTGCCCCCCGATCAGGGAGGCCGACGACGAGCTACATTTCCTCCGCAGCAGGTGCCTGTCATCTATCTGAAGATAGTTGCCAACATCTGGTACAATTGCCTCCGCAAACGCAGTAACAAGGCGGCCTGCAGTTCAGGCGCAGAGCGAGCATCGCTGCTTTAATGATAACAAGCTGTTGGCCTCCCCTCTGAGATGAATCCATCTCACAGATGTTTGTCTAGTTTTGGCAATCGTATTGCGCTATAGCTTTGGTGATTATGCTCAACTGGAGACTATTACAATAAAAGAAGTTTGAACTCGTTCCATTTTTACATCCCACCCCCTTCTCCCCTGTTCGGAGGTATAATTTATATCAATGGCTGTAATATTGGTTCCATTACGGAGGCCTCTTTACTTTTTATGATGTCACCGGAGCTGCAGCTTAGAGCCTGTCTTCCTCTACAGGTTAATGTGCTTTAGCTCCATCAACGCTGTTAATAGCCTCACTTAATGGCCCCGGGGCCGTCCTTCTCACCCTCTGTCGAGTGCATGTGGACACTGCGAGGTCACGTGATCGCCTTGGCTTGCTCTCTCCATCTGTAGACCGTTGCAGCTCATGCCTGCCTGTGGGGAGTGCAGTGTCTTGGGGGAGGCTTGGGGCCTATATGAGAAGGAGACGATGGGAAGAGAGGTTCTCCCTGAAGGTAGCAGGCCTGGACGTGTGGAACCTTCTGGACTGTCCTTGGCCTTCCTCTCTCCTTGTCTCCTTCTTTCCCAATTCATTCTTCTGCAACTGCTTCTCCTGCTTCCTAAGAGGCACAGTCTTCTTTTATTAAAATAAATAAATCACAAAATAAAATAAATCAAAGTCACAAGTTGGCAAAACAGCATATGGAGGCCCGGCAGGCAGTTATTGCTGCTGTGTTCAATATTTGGGGCTTTACTATTAACACAGTGGTTTATTGTTAGACATTTTTACTATTCTAGCTCGAGACAGGAAAATTGGAAGGAACTATCAACCCATTCAGCTCCTATTTAGTGATAGTAAATGCTAAGCATTTTTAATAGCAACTGTCATTAATTGGTCTTTGCTCTGTACTAGGCACTGAACTGATGGCTTTTATTTTATAGAATTTTTAAAATATTCTACGTAATTTCTAAATATAATTCTTTATAGAATTCTCACAGTGCCACTTCCAGGTGTGTGTTCTTATGTCCACTGTCACAGATGAGGGAGACGAGGTTCAGGGGCGTGGCCGCCCACACGCAGTGGCACAGACTCCCCGGGGGCCAAGGACGCTCCTAGTCTAAGGCCAGCGAACTCCAGTCCCACGCTCGTTCTGCCGTCATCATTGTCGTCGTTGAGCCCGCTTGCTGCCTGAGTTGATGTCACGGAAAAATGTGCCCATCTGAAACGTGGTGCGTTACAGAAATCAGTACAGGATAAATCACCACCAGCACTTGACATTTAAGCCTTTTTCATTTTAATTTGGGTATTTCTTTGTCAAAGATGAGGAAACGTCATTTTGGCAAGGTGTTATTTTTGGCAGCGGGCTCACGAATGGGTGAGTCAGCCTAACTGTGTATGTATCATTGGTGGCCAGACAGCACGTGTTTCTTTCCTTGGCCAGAAATAGATCACGGTGTCCATGCCGGCGATACACGCAGGAGCCCTGGACTATGGCAACGAGCACTTGGGTAGGAGCTTTTCTGCAAGCACCAGCGATGCATCTCGTTCTCTGGACAGGACACTGTTCTATAAAGAGTTCCTCAAAGGTGTGAGTTTGAGTTCCATAGGGAGAGAGAAAAATGTTTCCCCTGAAAAATTAAAAGAGTGGTTTTTTTGGTGATGCTTGTCAACTTTGAAAGCCATTGGGTGACTCATGAAAAATAATAGTTCTCAGAAATGGTTAAAAACGTGAAACTTAAAATCCAGCAGGTTATTGAAGACTTGCCGTGATCTTTGGCCTCAGAGTTAGCTTTTAAGTATACACTTTTAACTTGGGCCATACGAGGTCTTTGAAGAAGCCCCAGTGGAAATTTGCAGACTTACCTCTTGGTTCCTTTTGTGATCTTGGGCAGCATTTACCTTCTCTGGGTTTTGGCTAGTCCTTCTATAAAGTTGGACTGAAGGACAGTCTGAAGTCTGTTCTGGCCCTCGAGTTGTATTCCATTGGCTGGGACACAATGGAAGTATCTGTTTTATGCGTGACCATTGCTGGCTTCCTTGTGGGTCTGAACTGGATCCTCGGTGGCAGAGTCAGGTCAAATCAAGTGGAATGGACCACCAGAGGGAGTCTGTTGACTTGGCATCTTCTCTGCCTCAGTTTCTGTCGCTGGGCGCAAATCTCCCATGCCCGTGATCAGCAGTAAAGCTTTTCCTGCATCCTCCACCCTCTCCTGCCCTCATCAAGGCCTTCATCCTCTCCTGCCTGCCCTCCATGCCAAATCAGTTCTTCCTGTGCAGCGCTAGAGCCAACCCACCCAAACACAGAAAAGACACGTGGTGTGACTTTTTCCACTTTTCTCTCTTGCGGTAGTTACAATATTATTAAAAATCCATTAAATTTTAATGGACCCTATAAAATATGTGCTCTTGTGAAAGCAAGCACAGATAATTATTTCTGATGAATAAACCAAGAGAACAAGTGTGTATGAAGTTCATGCCGCAGCATTCAATTTTTATTATATACATCTCCTGCAGGGGCAATCACTGTGATGTTCCAGCTGGTTGTGTCGAGGGCCAGTTCTTCTCACAGATCCTTGGGGACAGCAGGAACCCTGAACTGTCTGGGCTGTCCTCAGAGCTGGTTTGTACATGGAGAGATGGGCCATGGATGGTAGCTGTCTTCTGTTAAACTCTTCAAATGGAAGAAGGAAGGATTAAGTGATTCAGAAGAAGAATGCTGTTTCACCAGCACTGGTCAGGCCGCCAGGCGGGGTGAAGATCAAAAGCAAACAGAAGTGCTACCCAGTGACTCTGTGCTGTTGAGTCAGTCTCTTAACTTCTCTGAGCATTTGCTTACTAGCTGAGGGATAGTAGTTCTGTGTGATTTGGGGTTTGACTGGCAAATTCCACCCCCCAGACCTCCCCACCCTCTGTCCTTCCATTGAAAATGTTCTCCTAGCTCTAAAAGTAGGAGGAAGTCCCCTCCACCCCCGAATCCTCCCACAGTCCTTGTGGTGTGAGGCTTGGGGGCCATGGGGTCTGGGTGTCCTGTGGTCTCTGGGGGTGGAGGCTTCTGTGCTGTTTCCTAAGGGTTGAAAGTGCCTCTGGGGGGCACAGGGGGGCCAGCCCCCTCCTCGCCTCACCCCGCCCCTCAGGCCGCCTCTGCCTGGTGACTCTCGCGTCCCAGGGGGCTCAGAACCCAAGGGGCGGGTCGAGCCCCACAGAGCGTCTGAGCCACGTTTGAGGCTGTGCCAGGGCACTGACACCTGATCTCTGCAGCTTAACGAGGCCCCGCTTCTGATCTTCGGCTCGGCCCATTTCCTTCCTGGGGCAGCATTAGCCATCCTGCAGGGTCTGGCCCGTGGGAGCAGGGGCAAGCTTCAGGAAGCACTTGCAGTGGATTGAAAATCCTGGTCAGCTCCTGTGAGCAATTCTTCCCAGGCTGCAGAGTTGCATTACCCTCACTTTCAGTCCCGCTCAGCTTCCTGAAGAGGGGAGGGCCATGGGTGTTGCTGGGTCACAGCAAAGTGTTCTGGAATATTCCAGAATGAGAACTGGAAATCAGTCGCCAGGATCAGGAATGAGGCAGGTGCAACACTCTGCACTGAACTGGGTGATCAGGACATGAAGAAAGTTTATTTTTAACACTGTCATGATTTTGTTTAAAAGCAAAAGGCGTACGGGAAAAAATTAAATACAGAAGTAAGCAAAGAACTGGAAACCGTTTCCCCTGGTATTTCATCACCCTCGGATAACCCGTAGGAACATTTTTGGTGCAGCTTTGCAAAAGTCTGTCTGCACGTACGTGAGCATACGTAAGTTCACATAAATGGTTGTGTACACGTGTAGATTCATGGGACCCTCTTTGGTTTGCCAGATGCCATTTCCATTCAGTGATGTGCTAGAAACGTCTTCCTGTGTCGGTATACCCGATGCTGTCATATTTGATCCCTGTGTTGTTTCTGTGAGACCCATGTACCGTGACTGACTCACTGAAACCCTTAGTGAGAACTGTCTAGTTTAGGTTGCTTTCTGGATGTTATCGCTGTTTGGTCTTAGGCTGTCAGGACTGCCCTCGTGCATGTGTTTCTCTCCTGCTCCTGCTATACTTTTGACCCAGCAATTCCACTTCTAGGAATTTACAACAAGCAGATAATAACGCATTCTACAATCTTCTCTTTGCTGTTAAACTGCCCCAGAGGGATGTGGTTCTTGGTCTGCCTTTCTCCCAGTGAACAGCGTGAGATTCTGAGCTTTGGTGTTCCAGATTCTATACCCACATTTCCCTAAAATTTACATTCCTCTGAAATGTGTCATTTGAAACACTGAAAAAAACATATTGAAGAGTGAAGCATCTGCTTTACCGTGACTTTTTCATGCTTTATGCTACCGATCCTTGAAGTCTTGAATTATCATCCAGAGGGTTTCAGGATCGACCTCAAGTTGAGTACATGTCAAAAGTGGCGTCAGATAAAGTGTTTTCAAGTGGGAATGTTCAGGTGTGATTTTTCAGTGGATTTTTGATCATTGTTCCTAGCTTTGTACCTGTACCCGTTTTGTCCTAAAAAGGATATAACTGCAGACAAATGATGACTCCCCCCACCCCCTTCGTATAATACAATCAGTTATTCGCTCTGCTTTGTGAAAGCGTTACCATTGTTATTTAAATTTTGCATTGCTGCTTTAAGATAAAGATTCAGCTTGTTACCTGTTTTATCTTTTCCTTCCAGCTCAGCGGGGACTACAGCCCTTTGCTTCTGTGTGTGTCCCCAAGGCCCGGTACAGTGCCTCCCACTCCCTAGAGCCCGGGGTGCGTTTTGTGACTTTTGTCCAATCCCAAAGTTTTTGCATTGGAAGGTCTCTGAGAGTCACGTTGTCCCCTATTGTAGAAATGCTTTTCATCTTCTGCCCATTTTAATTCGATAACTAGTGGTCGAGTGCTTTTAGTATACGAGGTGCTGAGGGACCTGTGTTGTGACAGGGTCCCCAGCCTCATGGGTCCCCAGCAGAAGGGGCTTCAGGGTGGTCAAGTGCTGGGAGGGGTCAGAGAGCCAGACCTGGGAAGCAGCCCACGGTCCAGGGCCCACACCGCCTTTCTCATCTCGTCAGTTTTTACATCTGCGTTTTATTTTTTAAAAAAAGAAAGAAAAGAAAACCTTGCAGAGAAAGGCTCAGAGTTCATAGAACCCTTATTTCAATAGAGTGAAGGTTTACTTAAGCAAGGCCTGGTACAGAAGTGTTTGGGGAAGGAGTTTAGGGAAAGCTGACTGCTTTTATCCAAGCTGACAGCAAGCATCGCCAGAGGCCCTAGGGCCCAGGGCTCCGGACTGCTCCAGTCTCTGCTTCCACAGCTCAGCCTGGGCCGAGGTGGGGTCCAGGTAAGGTACTGCGACTGCTTTGTGAGATTCCAACTGAGAGATGCTCGGAACTTCTCAGGGGCGAGACCGGCACGGACAGAGGCCAGGAGATATGTGGGGACATCACCAGATGTGAGGAAGTCAGCCAGGCTGGGTAGGAGGTGCGAGGGAGACCCAGCTTCTCCCCAGCTGATGCGGGAAGGGTATGTGACCCCCTGTGCATTGTGCGGTTCTGAGGGTTAAGCAAGGCCACACATTGAAGAGGGAGGGTCAGTAAATGTCATGGTGTCATTGAATTAAAAAGTCCTTAGTCTCCTCTGTTCATCCTGCCTAAATGGGAGTCTCTTCCACAGTATTGTCAGTATTCCCAAATATCCCCCATACTTGATTTTCTAGGTATTTCTTTCAACCTTCCAAGGCACTTGACTGGCTTTTAATGGTTTAGGGAAGAACTTTCCAGGAGTAAAAAAAAAACCTGCTTCCCTTTTCGGATGAGCACATGGTTCCTTATTTTGTCTTTCTGAGGTTTGCGGTGAAACAACTCTGTATTTAATGTATTTTGAACAGCGCTCTAATATGTATGTATAAATACAGGTACATTTATATATATAAGTGGGAATATATATAGGTATGTACGTAAAATATATGTATCCGTGGTTTGCTATATATATGACAGCGGTTCTCAAATTTGGCCAAGTACCAGAATTACCTGAAGAGCTTTTAAGAAATACAGATTCATGGACTCATCTCTTGGGGATTAGGTGGTAGAAATGGGTGGGGGCAGTGGCTGGGTATCTATTTTTAGAAGCCTCAGTGTGCAGCTGGGGTTGGGGACCATTAGTAACCTATTTCCATATTTAGAATAAGGGCAGTCATTCTTCTACGGGCATCCAAAAGTGAATTCAGTAGCAAAAAGCTGGGTCTCAAACCTTGTTTTGTCCACTTTTAATTGTCAAGTTTAATCATATAAACACAATTTTGAGGTTCCCCCCTGGTCCTCCACGCCGTCACATCACCTGTGTTCTAAGGTAAATATCCCCAGTGATACGAGTTCTTCTGCTGAGTGCCCTCTGTTCTCCTGGGTAAGAACATGTTTGCCACTTGGTATATATTTGTGTGTGAGGTTCTATGCCGTCTGTGGGCCAGGTGCAGGCTGGGCGTTGGAGATCGAGAGTGTCCAGAAGCGACATCTCCCAGCCTACACACAACACCTGAGCCAGAGTCCTTGTCTGTGGTGCCAGGTAGACCTTCCTGATAGTGGGGAGCAGTCCTCCCTGAATCTGCGAAGCGTCCTCAGTCCAGCCAGGGCAGACCCGGGCAGACGTGGCCGCAGGTGGGTAGGACTATCTAGTAGCACCTGGCCTTTCTGAGTCAGCCCTGCCTGAATTTCAGCCTCGTTCAGCTCAGCCACCAAATACACAGCATTGCTGTAAGATCACTGGGGAAAGAGACTGGCCCTGTTTCTGGAAGCGTTTTGCTGTTTTATGTCTAAGAGATTAACCTCTGCTGTTGTGTCCTTCTAAATAAGAGGAGTGAAAGCGGCTCACGTGTTGGCGGACCCTGGGAAAGGCGTTTTTGTCAGGCCGTCTTTGAGTGGATCGACCAATGGCTCCCGCTGCCACGGGCCTCCCCGGCTGAATGCAGCCCTCCCCAGCTGGATGTGTTTGGAGCTTGCATCCACTCACGCGGCATCCGGGGAGGCTGTGATGAAGTGAAGACCATCTGTTAGGGCCAGATAGCAAGGACGTCTGCAGCACGTTGAAGGTTGGTCTAGATGGCCAGCAAGGGGTTTTCATGCCCTGCGTGCCTGGATTCCCACCTCCCCACCACTGAGCTGGCTTCTGGACAGGGAGACTCATAACTAGAGTGGCTGTGGTTCTTAATATCAAAGCAACTCAAAAGTAACCACCCCCAGCATACCCCCACCCCCATAGTTCATATTCATTATGCTGTAGATTTTTTTTTTAATTACATAAATACAGCTCAGCAAAAGGAAGATTTATAGTCTCATCACTGAGAGCTAGCCCCCGTTAGCATTTTGGTGTGTGTCCTTCCAGACCGGCTTTCTGCACATTTGCTCCACAGTTATCACATTGGCGGGCAACGTGGATGCTGGAGGCAGGCAGGCCTGGCTGCCCGTTCTTGGCCCCATCACTTCCCAGCTGTGTGACCTTGGGCAAGTTAATTTCTCTGTAAAACGGTGCTGTGTGGTAGCGTGTATTTCATGGGATGAGGAGTTAGAGGAGATGGCGGCGTGTGCCTCCGTAGCGGACCTCACACACAGTGAGTGCTCAAGACCCATGGAAATTAAATCATATGTGCATTATTTATTTATATGATTGGGACTCCTTCCAAAGCCTGGAGGTTTGTTAGCAGACGACCGTGAATAAAAGTAACTCCATGTTTGCCCATTCATTGGGAGTTCTACTGCCACCAAAGAAAACTCACCCAAAAGTTAAAGCGTGATGCGCTTTTAATGGTAAACACCATCATTTTGCCGCACAGTAATTGACGTGAATGGCAAACAGTTCACATCAATGATTATAATTAATTAGTGTTGCTTTTAAATATTTTTGCAGCCAAATCCAAGCTCACTTTCTCTTCTCATGTGATTCCTCCCAGTACTGGGTAATGCCGCCCCTGTGGGTGTGGGTCTCAAGGGCAGGAATGGTGGTTTCTTCTTTGCACCCTGATGGTCTGGTGCATTGGGGTTCAGAATGTGTTAGTGACCCGGGACAGCTGTCCATTTGCTCCTCATTCACTCACGAGTCTTCACCTAACACAGGCGCCACTGACAGAAGCGGTGATGTTCCCACTAGACTGAGTGTTCTTACTCCAGCTCTTTGCCCCTCGTGTGGCCACATGAGAGGCTCAGCAGAGTCCGTCTGCCTGTCTGCTGCTCAGGACTGGAGGTCTCTGAGCACCACCTCATCACCATTCCTGAGCACTGGGACTGTGGCCCATCGTCTCCCCCGCGGGTGACTGTGCCACGGTGGGGCGACGGGAAGAAGCGGGTCCAGGCCACAGTGGGCACCGAGTGGACTGGCCAGGATGAGGGCAGGGGGTGGCCCTGGTCTCTGGTCACGGAAGTGAAGGGGCTTCAGCCCCTTTAGAAAGTTTTGAGGGTCAAGGTAGGTTGTTCAGCCCCTTCTTTTTTTTTTAATGTTTTTATGTTACTTGGTTTTGGCCGTGCTGGGTCTTCGCGGCTGCGAGGGCTGGTCTCTAGGTGCGGTGAGCTGCGAGGGCTGGTCTCTAGTTGCGGTGAGCTGCGAGGGCTGGTCTCTAGTTGCGGTGAGCGGGGACTCCACTCCAGCTGTGATGTGCAGGCTCCTCGTGGCGGTGGCCTGTCTGTGTTACGGAGCATGGGCTCTGGGGCGCTCAGGCTTCAGTAGATGTGGTTCCCAGGCTCTAGGGCACGGACTTAGTAGTTGCAGCACACAGGCTTAGTTACTCCGCTTACATCCCAGACCAGGGATCGAACCCACGTCTCCTGCATTGGCAGGCCGACTCTTCACCACTCAGCCACCAGGGAAGCCCTTGTCTCTTCTTAATCTGGCCCCGGGTTATCATCTCAAGAGCATAGAGAAGGTCCTCCAAGACCACCGACTAAAGGAAACTCCCTTTGCTGTGCCTTTGTCTGTCAAGTCTTTAACCGGGAACCACGCTCTTTATCCCACTCCTTGAGACGAAAGGCCCTCCTGTTGCTGACCCCCAGTCAACACCCAGTCAACTGAGAACAGCCCCTCCCAAGTTGGTCAGCTAGAGGACGGTGCGCTGGAAGGGGAGTGCCACCACCAAGCAGGTGGGAGGCATGACCGCCCTAGCAGGGCATTGCTGACTGTCCCGGGCCTGGACTCTTCAGCCCTGCTGGAACTCACACTCCCAGGTCAATGGCCCTGGGCTGGAGCCAGTGCATGTGGGACCTTGGATGAGTTCCTCGACTCCTCTGAGCTCAGCTGCCTCCCTTTGAAAAGTGAAGACAATAGTCCCTTCTCTCCCCTGGTAGGGTCAGGCTCGGAAGAGAGAATTTATTTAGAGTCTCCGTTACAGCTCTTGGTTCATAATAAATGCTCAGTGCTGTGTTAAGTCGCTTCAGTCGTGTCCGACTCTTTGCGACCCTGTGGACCATCGTGTTGCAGGCTCCTCTGTCCGTGGGATTCTCCAGGCAAGGATACTGGAGTGGGTTGCCATGCCCTCCTCCAAAATGCTCAGTCAATGTTGGTTTCTCCGTGAGGAAGAGGGTATTTTAATGTGCCTCATATGTACTATTAATACCTTCTTGGAAAGTTGTAGCTTACTTTGGTTCATCTGGGAACTGGAGGCTTTGCCCCCTTGCCCATTAGAATTGCTCTCCCTGATGCGATAAACTTCACTAACCCCTTTTGGCTAACGGAACGGCAGGAGATTGGAATGCACAAGTCCACAGCTCCAGGTGGCATTGCCCTTGCCCACCCTGGTTTGCCCTGGGCCTCAGCCCTGCCTCTGGGCATCTCGTCACTGCAGAGCTTCACTTTCTGATCAGCAGGTTGTCCCCTGAGGGCCTGAGGGGAGTGCACTGAAGACCAGATGTGGCCGCCCCCCATCAGTCTGGGAGGGGACAATGTTTTCCTGTGGACACGTAAGCTGTGTCTTCCTGGTTGCGGTGGGTGCCCGAGCCATCCCTTCTCCGTGACCTCCTTGCCTTGAGCAGTCGGTCCCTCCGAGGCCTGGCTTTGCTGTGACCTGCACAGACTCACAGCCTGTGGCCCAGGCTGCGTTTTTGGAATCAGTGCCTGGCCTCTTCTGAGCCCAGAAATCAGGCCCTGTGGTTCAGAGCGGCCACCATGTAGGATGTAGTGTGGCCCCTGCTCCGTGGGGCCTCGTGGCCGCCTGGATGGGGCGGCCCCCAAGATGGGAGGTGAGGCACAGATGTACTCAGGCCCGAGGACTGCACCGTGGGGCCTCGTCTTCCATTGGCTTGCTGGGTAGAGACAGCACGGGGGGCAGGAGGCCAGGCACAGCGCGGCCGTCTTTCACACACGCTCTGCCTGGGACCTGCAGGTCTGGGTGAGGGTCCCCCTGACTTGTGAAGGCAGAAATGCTACAACAACCCCTTGCTGCCCCTGGAGCGGTTTGCCAGCGTTCAGCCCATCACCTCTCCCTTCTGATCAATCATATTCCTTCTCTGACCTCTGCAACCTTCTGGAAGACTTGATTGCAGTGGAAGAGAGATGGGACCACAGATCAGAGGGGCTTCATGCTGGCTCTGGAGCAAATGAGCTGATTTGTTGGGCAGGCTGGGAGGAACCCTACTTGGCCCTCTGCCCCCACTATGGAGAGAGACTGCCCCTGGTCCACGGGTGTGACTTGCTGTGTTCTTTGCGGCAGAGATTTATTTATTTCCACCAAGCCATGCCATTCTCTCCTCAACACATTCAGCCTTTAATTGTAACTATTAATCACCCCGAGTTGTGTAGCAATTCATAACCCTTCCATTAAATATTAAGCTTTAAAAAAAAATCAAGCTCTCTTAATTGAATTATTGAATTACCAGGCACTTAATGTGGCTCTGGTGGATGTGACTCAAGAGTTTCAGTGTCAGAAAGGATCTCGGTTTCTTTGTGACTTAGAGGGTGTGTGGGCCCCGGGGGGCGGGTGACAGACGGCTCCAGATCGCTGGCCCCTCTCCCCCTGCCTTGCCCTCTTCTCCTGCTCGGTTCTTCTGGCAGAGCCCCTCTCAGGTATCTGCCATTGGTGTCCTAGTTGTTCCGGCCCTAGAGTTGGGTTTGGATGGAGACAGCCGCATCTGTCGTTTGGAACTCCGCTGCTTCCGTCTGGAATCGGGCGGTCTATCCCTGGGATGAGATGTCGCAGGGCCTCTCCTCTGCCCAGGGCCCGTTTCTGGAAATGCTCATCCCTCAGCAACCATCCCTTCTCTTTGGCCACGTCTACCTGCAGCTGTAACCCCGGCCTCTACCCACCCATCTGGCTTCCCCACCCTCCCTGCAGCCAGACATTTCCACTTGCAAGTTCCTTTCCCCTGCCCGACCCCGACTGACCCCGCCCTCCCCAGACTGGCCCCGCCCCCGACTGACCCCACCCACTCCCATCGGGGCTCTGGACTCCCTCTGGGAGGACAGTGGTGTTGCCGAGGGCCCTTCCTGGCTCGTGTTTGTCCGCTGAGCGGCTCTGAGCTCGCCTGTCTCCTCTGCCTGCTGTCCCCCTCCAGGCCAAGCTGATTCACCGCTGCTTCTCCCCGTCACGTGTCTTCCTGCTCTAATGTGTCCTCCACCCGCCTTCCTTAAACCTGGTTTTTCCCAGACTGTCCTCTGCTCCCCAGTCTGTGGTGGCCCCCTCCTTCCTGCCGCGGCAAAGCTGCTTGTGTAAACGGGCCTCCCAACATAGCAGGCATCACGATCGGTATTGAAACCTCCCTTCAGGGGGAGGATTTGAGACCAGTGGTGGAGTGATGGAGAGAGGCAAGCTCAGATGCTTTAGGTGGGGTCACACTCGGAGTTTAGGGGTGTGCTGGGTTGAATGGAATTACACCGCCCATTCCCATCCACTTAGAACAGAAGGCAGTAGTATTTAGAAATAGGGTTTGTGCAGGTTTATGCAGATGACACCACCCTTATGGCAGAAAGTGAAGAGGAACTAAAAAGCCTCTTGATGAAGGTGAAAGAGGAGAGTGAAAAAGTTGGCTTAAAACTCAACATTCAGAAAATGAAGATCATGGCATCTGGTCCCATCACTTGATGGGAAATAGATGGGGAAGCAGTGGAAACAGTGTCAGAATTTATTTTGGGGGGCTCCAAAATCACTGCAGATGGTGACTGCAGCCATGAAATTAAAAGACGCTTACTCCTTGGAAGGAAAGTTATGACCAACCTAGATAGCATATTGAAAAGCAGAGACATTACTTTGCCAACAAAGGTCCGTCTAGTCAAGGCTATGGTTTTTCCAGTGGTCATGTATGGATGTGAGAATTGGATTGTGAAGAAAGCTGAACACCAAAGAATTGATGCTTTTGAACTGTGGTGTTGGAGAAGACTCTTGAGAGTCCCTTGGACTGCAAGGAGATCCAACCAGTCCATTCTGAAGGAGATCAGCCCTGGGATTTCTTTGGAAGGAATGATGCTAAAGCTGAAACTCCAGTACTTTGGCCACCTGATGCAAAGAGTTGACTCATTGGAAAAGACTCTGATGCTGAGAGGGATTGGGGGCAGGAAGAGAAGGGGACGATAGAGGATGAGATGGTTGGATGGCATCACTGACTCGATGAACGTGAGTCTGGGTGAACTCTGGGAGTTGGTGATGGACAGGGAGGCCTGGCGTGCTGCGATTCATAGGGTCACAAAGAATTGCACACAACTGAGCGACTGAACTGAACTGAACTGACTTGGTTAAGGTGAGGTTGTGCTAGGTTATGGGGGAGCCTATTGTGACATCTGATGGCTTTATAAAAAGAGGGAGACACAGGGGACTCATGGAAGGGGAACTCCAGGGGAAGCCATGCTAGAGATTGGAGTGATGTGTCTACCAGCCAAGGAACACCAAGGATTGTGGAGCCCCCAGAGGCCAGGGAAGAGGCCCAGGACCCACTCTCCCTTGGAGCCTCCAGAGGGAACAAGCCCTGCCCACGCTGTGCTTCAGCCTTCTGGCCTCTGCGCTGTAAGGGAATGAATGTCACCCGTTTTAAGCCACCCAGTCTGCAGTCTTTTGCAGTGGCAGCCCTGAGTTTGAGCATCTTTTCAGTGTACAGTCACCCCCACCCCCGGCCTCACAGTCCCCCCTAGTGCGGGGCCTCCCTTTGAAGTCTTAACAGTAGTGACTCCCCAGCCTCTGCCTTTGGAGTCAACCAGCCCCAAAGAGCACGCCTTCCTTCTGTGCTGTCTCGTGTGGGCCTCCTGCCCTTTGCTTGCACTCGGGCCCCTCCTCCTCGTCTCTCAGCACGTTTTTATTTTTACAGAGTGCCTGCGATAGGTCAGGTGCAGTGGTAGGCCTCCGCGGGACAGAAGACGGTCAAGGTCCTTGCTTTCATGAGCGTACATTTCCATGGAGGGTTGAGGGGCAGACGTTCAGATGGCCACAGCAAACGTGCAGAAGGTAATACCAAATGATGTAAGAGTAAGTTCTTGGGGCTACTCTTTTTTAAGTATTTTTTTTAAATCCTGATGTGTTTTTTTTTTTAATTTTGATTAAACAAAAATTTGTGGCTGCACCCCACAGCAAGAGGGAACCTAAGTCCAGGGATTGAACCTGCACCCCTCCCCCCAACATGGGAAGGTGGAGTCTTAACCACTGGACATCCAGGCAGAGTCCTGGGGCTGCTTTTGAAGCTGGCTGTGTCAGAAGCTGACTCTGAAGCCAAGACCTGAGTGAGAAAAGGGGCCAGATGTGTGCACATCCGGGGAATGATCGTCCTGGCCACGGGAGCCAGCGGTGCAAAGGCCCTGCGGCAGGCCTGAGAACGGCAGCGGGGCAGGAGGTGACATTGAGCCCCGCGAGCCATGGGAAGAGGTCTGAATGGTGTTCTGAGTGCCACGGAGTCTGAAAGGTTCCAAGAAGACAGATGACGTGGTCAGCGTTTTTAAACCTCAGACTGTTCTGTGGAGGCTGAGTACGGAGGAGCTGGGGGCACCAGAGGTGATCTGGCCTTAGTGCCCTAGCATGATTCTTTTTTGTGGGTCTCTAATCCTCCCCTGAGCTACTCTTGCACAAAAAGTCAATACACCACTTAATTAGAAAATCGTTCTCATGTGTTAAAGGGGCCTCCCCTTGCCAGGAGGGCCTGAGGGCCCTGCCGCCGCACATGCGACTCCTCCGGAGTGCCTGTGGCATCGGTGATGGAGTCACTGCTCTTTAGAGGGGACTGAGTGATAGACTCAGTCCCCTCTGAAGTTTATGTGGAGTTTCTCAAAGCACAGGGAGTATGCTCTTCCCTCCTAGAAAAATATTTGTCTGTCCAAGAATTGCCAGACTTGTATGCTAACCAAGTTGTGACTTGAGGAGACCTGGGGGCTTATGAACTCTGCTCTACACATGGGAAACTGAAACTCTGAGAGGTTGCGGGCCCTGAATGAGGAGTAGAGCCCTCCCTGGTCTGCCAGACCCTGAAGCCTGCATCTGTTTCCCAGCACCCCAGAGCCACGAAGTGCAGGCTTCGCTCTTGGGATGAATGCATATCTGAAAAATCTGTAACTGAGTGATGAAGCAATTAAAATTGGGAAAGTTCCTAATGGACTGTGAAAGCCGGCACCACTGTGCAGTAATTCAGAGCTTTGGAATGAGATAATATGGGTAAAACCCTGGCTTGGCCTTGAGCAAGTGACCTGATGCCATTGAGTCTTAATATGCTGATCTTAAGATGGGAAGAATGCTGGTTGAGTAACTGTCTTACTGGGATGAGGTGAGGATAAAATGAGAGAATCCTTGAAAGGTACTCAGTAGCTTGTGTAGCACAGAGTAGGTGCTCAGTAGGTTATGACGAGGACTGGGGAACAGGTTATAGAAGAAGGAGGAATGTACATCCACCGAGTTTATGGGATAAACCGTTGCACTTGTGTCCTGGGTGTTGGGTTCTCTGCACAGTATGAACAAAAGAAAACTGGCGGCACCCCGGGAGGATGCAGGGAGAGACACCCAGCCTGGGCCTGGCTCTGCTGAGATGCGGCTGGCAGACGTGGGAATCAAGAGACTCGGGTGGGGGAGCCTCTAAGTGTGGGCAGCCCATCCCAAGAGAAGGCAGGGGGGTGAGAGCGTGCAGAACCGAGCTTGAACATGGAAGTGAAAACGTACTGACGGTCGTGGGTGTTCCAATAAAACCGCTCCTCTGAAGATGACAGCCATGAATCATGAAGTCATAAAAGTTTCAGAATTGGAAGGACTGAGGAGCGCATCCAGTCCTGCCCAAGGTCAGACAGGGTTTATTTTGAGCGCTGACCTGCCCAGATTCTAGAAGAAGACGTTTCCCCCACCCTGTCTGTCCCTTCTCCTGGGTTGACTCCAGCAGCTCACCTCTCCCCGTGAGAGCGTTTGACGTGGGATTCAAGGGCATCAGGGACACCTCCAGCCTGGAGCCCGGTACGCACACTGTTGGTGACTCTCCAAGGCTGAGCCCAGACCCTCGCAGGGTGGGTAAAGTGTCTGTCGAATATCAGTGGGAATATTTCCCATCTTCCTGTTGAGGGTGGAATTTGGGAAAGGAGGCTTGTGGATCTCATGTCTCGGGAATGCCTTTATATCAAGCATGATATATACTTTTGGGCAGTAACCTTTGGATTTCTTGTACTTCCCATCCGTATGCATTTCCTCATCTACTTTTATCATGCTGTAGGCATTTTTCCGACACCTCCAATCCCTTTTGGAACAAAGTGAGGTAGAAATAAATAAATGAGGTTTCTTGGCTTTTGCTCCCGGGTCATCAGATGACTCCCTGAGCCAAACCTGTTAGGTGCCAATAGCGAGCTTGGGTCAGGTCAGAACTCGAATTCCAGCTCAGGGCAGGGTTCGAAGGTGGGACTGCCGTTCCTGGTGATGTTGGCACGGAGTGGAATGAATCGGGGGCTGGATTGGGGGAGACACGCCCAAGGGACCAGGGAAAAGGAAAGGATGTTTTCGTGACTCGCCAGGTAGAATCCCTGCATTCACTGCAGTGAAGCTTCGAAACTCTTGTCCTGGGCTCTGCCTTTTCTTCAACGCGGGGCCGGGATACATTTCTCTGTTGTGTTACCTCATTACAAATAAGGAGATGCAAGGGAAGGAATAGAAGAGAAACCCGCTGAGTTCCTATAGTCCGTCCCCTGCTTCACAGCATGGATCAAATTCCCAAGGAGGCCCAACCCCAATAAGTTGGTGTCTTGCTTCTAGTAGCCGTGGTCAAGTGTTTCTCTTTTTCCGCTTATTTATCCAATACATATTTATCAAGTGCTTGATACTGTGGGGGAGAAGGCAGTCAGGGTCTGCCCTCCTGAGTCTGGTCTGGCGGGGGATTCTGACGCTAAACAGAAGCACAGGTGCGGTGCAGCTTGCTGGCACAGGTGCTTTGCAGGGAAGGTGCAGTGTGACCTCAAGAGGAGGCGGGGCTCGCCTGGGCTGGGAGCACCTGGAAGGGCCTCACTGTGGCCTCCTCTCCTCTCCTCCCCTTGTCCTCCAGCCGACGAGGTTTGAGCCAAGGTGTCTGGGGGCCGGGGGAGGGGTGGACACACCGAGGCGAGGAGGATTTGGCCGCGGGCGGGGCGTGCTTTCCACAGCAGTCTTTCCGCTCCCTGGCTGGGCCACCTGTCCCCAAACGGCTGTGTCCTGGGGCGGGCAGCTCGCCTGGGGGTTCAGTAACGGGCCCCAGTTCTTAGAAGGGGCTGGCCGCAGAGATAAGACCGCAGTGACGAGGGGGCCATAAATTGTTACCTGTGCCCTTCGGTTACCCCCTCTTCCTCCATCGCCCCCTTCCTGAGCCTGTGGGGTTGGGTTTAGCAACGAGGTTCCTGTTTTTGGGATGGCGCAGAAAGCTGACTCCTGGGGGCTGGGTGTAATCACCGAGATGCAGAGCGCTGATAGCGGAATCCATTTAATTTCTGTTGCTGTGTGATGGGGTGGGGAGCCGGAAGGTCAGGACTCATTTGAAAGTCACAGTTCAGTTACAGAAATGACATACTACACCCCTGCTCCCCAAGGAATTAAAAATTGCAATATTTGAGGGGAAATACTGGAGATGAGGGTGAGGGGTTTAATCACAGAGCAGGTCTTGACTGTGGAAAGCCCAGAGCCATCTGGGGCCAGGGCTCAAGAATGTTAGCTTCTCCGTTGGAGAGGACGGGGCTGGCTGGCTGTGCAGTTGCTGAGTAGACGTCAGATGTCAGTTACTTGTCACGGGTAGTTGCTGACGGTTAGTGTCAGCTATCTGGCACACGATTGGAGGACCCATCCTTTGTCCTGCTGGTGATGCTGCAGAGGTCCCGGCTTTTCTGATGGCTTATGGTTGATCTGATCAAGACCATGTGGATTTATGAGATTCTGCAGGGTAAGATTCATATCCATAAATAGTGGACTTTTCTAGTCCATCTATGGCCTGGCCTGGCTCAGAGGACACAGGAGGGCCTGGCAGAAGAGCCTCTTTGGCTGAGTAGATAGAGAGTGGACATTTCGGGGGCAGAGAGTTGGGCCAGCCCCCGTCTTCCTCATCAGGACCACAAAGGCCTGCCCTGAGTTGACTCATGTATAAAGGAAGGATGGCTGTTTCAGGTTATGTGCTTGGCACTGGGGAGATGGTCTTTGTCTGGAAGGAGCTCACAGCATAGAGGGTAGCCCAAATTTGGGGCATTTTCTAAGAATCTGATGAGTGAATAAGTTTCCAGGATTCTTAGGGGATGGGCCAAACTCTTGACAGAGTTTGGTAGTGTTTGAGGTCCAGGGAGAGAGAGAGAAGTTGAAACAATGAAGAGAAATTGGACATCTGTAACTGCCTTAGCTTAGGTGCCATAACAGAACAGCATAGACTGGACCCTCAACCACAGAAACTTCTTTCTCAGAGTTCTGAAGGCTGGAAGTCTGAGATGAGGGTGGGTCGCCCAGCTCCAGTGAGGAACCTCATCTAAACCTAAGCTCCTCCCAGAGGCCCCACCTCCAAGTACCTTCACATTTGGGGTTAGGGCTCCAACATGCGGATTTGAAGGGGACACACACCCAGTCCATACTAATAACCCCGCAGGTGAAGGGGTCCTGGCATGCCTGGTTCCCTGGAATATAAATGTTGGTGATATATTATTGATACCATAAATGTGTTTGTGTGAAGACAGCTGGGTGGAGGCGTGTATGCCTTTCTCCTGTGGTGAGATCCACACTGTGAAACGCAAACCTGAGATGCTTGGGGTGCAGAGGGTTGTGTGTGTGTGGGGGGGTGTCTGTTCCAGCTGAGACTCACTACCAGTAGGCTGTGCTTGGCTATGGCTGGAGGTCAGGATGAGCTGTCTGCCCTCTCTGGTCTGTCCAGAGTTAGGTGATCATTTCAACCTCAAATCACCTCGAGAAGCCAGGCAAGGCAGTTCAAACTGTGCTCGGAAGGGTGGGAGGCAAGGCTTGCTCTGAGCTGTGAGCTGCAGGGGCAGTGAAGAGTATGTTCTGCGCAGATGAAGGCCCAGGGAGCGGCCTGATCACCAGCTGGGTCCCTCTGGCCAGGACTGGCCAGGGCGTAGGAAGCCTGCCCTTCCTTCCTTTTTAAACTGCCTCGTGCTGGTCATCCTTGTGACTCGCAGACCTCTCTGGACCGTGCACATCCAGGCTTCGCGTCGGTCAGCTCATGTTATCACTGGTCTTACTGGGGTCTTTTGAGTGTGCACGCTCGGGCCTGTTCTCTGCACTCGACTGGATCGGCTGGGCTAAGAGAGGTTAAGAGGAGGCGGTGCTCACCCCACTGCTGAAGGCCAGAGGGCTCCGCTGGAGAGCTGGCCGTCCTAAAGATGAGCTGCTCTGTTTATAATCGGGCTGCTGCCACAGACCTCTGATGAATGGCAATGCGCGCGGCGCTGGATCTCAGCGCACGGGTTCCTTTCTGTGCCTCCGACCTGGGTGTGGACGCGATTTCCCCGCCGCCCCGGGGTGAGGGCTGGGGCGCTGGGGTGCATTGTGCGAGAGGAGTTAGCATCTCCGGAGCAGCCAGGGAGGCAGTGGGCCTGGACCCAGGAAGGCTCCGGCCAGGGGTCCGGGGCCAGGGGCTGTGGCCGTGCTTGCTTGCTCCTGACAACACTGCCCCCTGCTGTCCGGCCTGGGCTGCGGGGGACCTCGCACCCCCGATGGAGCTGGCCCCCCTCCAGGCTCTTTGAAGGGGACGGTGAAGCCGGCCTGCGCTCAAGGGAGGATGGAGGCTTTGTATTTGTTTCCACGGCGGGGATGGGCTTGCAGAACCACTCTCATGCTCGCCTGGTCCCTGTGATTCCTGTGAACAAGACAGCCAACCAAGGAGCGGGATGGAGTCCCATGGCCCTGGGGTGGGGGGTGTCTCCTGCCACTCAGAGAGGATGGTGGGCAGGCTTTGGCTTGTCAGCCAGTGGGTCTGCATTAAAAGAGAGTTGCCCAGCCCCTCCAAGGCCCAGGGCTGTTGCTTCTTAAGACGTTTGCCCTGATTTTCAGCCCTGAGGCTATTGAGTGTTTGTGAAGTCCGGCTTTCCTGTCTGCCTCTCCAGAGTCCAAGCCCCCTGGGAAGTGTCTCCTTGCCCTGTAAAGCCTGCTGCCGCTCACCTTGCAGCCTGGGTGTGACTGCAGGGAAGTAGGTTTGTTTTTTTGAGAGAAATATGAGCCTCTGCAGAGGGCCCTGGGTTTAACCCTCACTTTCAGGATGCCGTCTTGTGTGTGTGTGAACTTCTTGGAGCCTGTTTCATCTTGAGTCAGAGGGGACCCTGTGAGACCAAACTCCTGCGTGATGCATAGAAGGATGGCCCGTCAGGGTTGTTCTTGTTCCTTTTCTCAGCCTGATTCTACCTCTTTTTCTTTATGTCGTCATTTAAACTTATTCACATAACTTCGGCATTATCAAGGACATTACCCCTGGTTAACTGGGATACAAGGAGCTCTTAGCAGGTTGCCCGGCACACAGTAGGTCTACAGGCAGCAGTAATTTCTGTAGTCTCTTTAGTTGTCTGTTTGGGTAAAGGGCCTGTCTCAGCAGTGTTTCCCTCTCGCTGGCGGCTTGGCGGCTTCAGGGGGAGGACGCTAGGGCAGAGGGATCTAAATGAAGCATCCTTTCCCTTCGCCCCAGAACACCCCCTGCTCCCCGAAGACTCCCCCCTTTTTAAAGTGGTCTCCTATCACATTCACGGTCCTGTACATCAGCGTCAGGACGGACCTTCTGGAGATGTTTACCTTCTTGGTTTTCAAGCATGACTAGCTGCACTTTCTTATAAGGGAGTTGCTGTAAGTTTCAGAACATGGAGAGGCCTTTGTGTGGGGATTTTCCTTAAACAGCAAGGGGCTCATCAACTTCCACAGGGATTTATGGGCCCTGCCCAGTTACCCAGGCCCCTCTCCCCCAGAGGAATCGGGTTTTTGTTCTCCACTGGCCTCTCCTCTCCTCTCGGTTCGATTGCCCAAGCTGAGACTGGAGAGGGGATGTGACGACTGTGGGCGCCCCGGAGCCTGGGCTGAGGAGGGGTGCGGGGCTGCGGTCCCCTCTCTTTCTTCCCAATGGGTGTCAAATGGCATCGCCTATGGCATCTGTGGGCCCTGGGCTATCTCTGGCAGATGGCGCAGGAGAAGGATGCCCAGACTCTCCTGAGGACCACCGAGCCCCAGATGGCTACAGAAATGGCCCTTGTCCAGATCTGAGGGGGTGAAGAGAGGCGGTGACGAGGGGGGCCAGCCTCACAGAGGCAGGAGCTGCCTTCCTCCCGACTGGCTCCTTCCCCTGGGAGACAGGCCCCTTGGGTGGAGGCAGCTGGTGACCCTGGTGGCCTCTTTGTCCCGCTGACAATGCCAGGGCTGCTTCTGAGCCCACACAGGGCTGGGCAGAGGGAGGTGCAGGCCTCTAGCTGAGCCGTGGACAGAGCGGGCCCCGTGGACTCTGCTGTGTCCAGCCGGTGCCTGCCCTCCCGCCCCGAGGGTTCGCCGTGTCTGGGAGAGTCCGGTGCAGCGTGTCCTGAGGCTGCAGCTGTCTGAGCTGACTGATGAGACCGCTGGCAGCTGCGTTGGGGCGCTTGGCCCCGCGGCCTCCCCGCGCCCCCCTCCCTGGGCACAGCCCCCCAGGACGCGCCTGCAGGCTGCGTGCAGACAGAGACCGCCCCCCGGGGAGGCCTGCGAGCCCAGGGACTCACGGCTCCTCGGACAGCAGCAGGGCCCACCTCCCCGTGTGCCCAGGAGACCATCCTGAGGTCCAAGGGCAGGTCAGGCGCAGAGCTTACACTTGCTCTCTGCGTCAGGCCGCTCCCGCTCTGTGAGGCAGGCCTGTCGTCAGTTGGAGCTCACTTGCTGTCCCAGGCTGTACACTGCCACCCATTAGCTGTGTCTCCCAGGACAGACTGTTCTTTGTCACATCTCTGAGCCTCAGCTTCCTTCAGGGGCCAAAGCCAATGTGCCCAGCATGGTCACGTTCCTTTCATCCTCCCTGAAAAGCTGGGTCGGTGCCTGTCTCCCTGTAAATCCAGTGGTGCCCTTGTGGGCCCTCCAGGGGCTTTGGCTGCCGTCTGCTTAGCCCTGGAGGCCGGATGGGCAAGGCGCAGAGCCAGGAAGGAGCTGGAAGAAGAAGGGGAGGAGCCAAGTGCTCGCTGACTCCCGCCCCTTTCCCTCTTCCCCAGACCTCTGTGCTTTCAAGCCCGAGAAGGGGCTCGAGAAGCCTTGAGGATGCTCAACAGGTTGACAGGATTCCTGATGAACGTTCAGGCAGCCTTTGCCTGCAGCCTGAACTTCCCATGGAGCTTGCATCATCAACAGCCTCACAGGGCAGATCCTGCTGCCACCTCCGGTTTACAGACCGGAGCGCAGAGGCTCAGCATGGGCCGCGCCCCTTGCCCAGCGGTGGTCCCTGCGGAGCCATGAGATGACCCAAGTCCTTCTGCTAGACAGCCCTTCTTCTGTACTGGAAACTTTGTTCCCCAGACGAGCAGGGAGATGATGCTGGCTGTCAGGGAACCTCCCAGGCCTGGCCTGCCCGCCACATGCCGCATCTGGTTAGCCGGGCGTTAAGCGTGGCCCAGGCAGAAAAGAGGGCTTTTCAGAGTGCTTCTGGGGTGATGAGAAGGCCCTGCAGGGGCGGGTCCCCTCTGCGGCTGTAATTAAAGCTCCGGGCCTGGTCTCCTTTTCAAGTACCAGCTCTTCAAGGGTTCAGGGAGCCCCGTTTCGTGTGCAGAGCCCTTTCAGAATGTGGAAGAGGAGGACACGGGTCTGGCTCTGGTGTGCCCACTTTTCCCCCATGATGCTGAATCTTTAAAAAGTGGGGTGTTGGCATCAGATGAGCAGCTGACATCTGGGCCTTTTTTGTAGAAATTCCATGATGGATATTTTCCTCAGGAGGTACAGCCAGTGTCCCAAAGACAGATCCTTTAAACCTGCCTGACTCCAGGGGCGTCACCACCGACTTCCTGGTAAATACCCGCGGGCCAGGAATGTGTTTGTGCAGCTTCAGAGATGATCCAGAAAAGCCTCTGCTGGTCACCAAGCTGTGTTTGTGTCTGGAGATGAATCGTGCAAGGGAAGATGTTTGCTCCTGAAATAAGACATTTTGTACGATCCATACAAGCCTTTAATTTCACATTGCATTCAGATGCTGAGCTGTCAGATGCTGGGTTTGAAGTCGAAAGTTGACTTTCCCCCCTGTAGCTACAAAGTTCTGTGTCAGCCTGAATTTCAATTTCCTGGGATCTTTGTGTGTCTGCAACTTAACTTGGCATTCTAATTTAGCATCCTTTTTTTTTTTGCTTTGTTTTATATTTGGTTGTTGTGTTAGTTGTTTTTTGTTTGTTTTTTGGTGGTGGTGGGTAGAGGAGGGATGGGTTAGTGACAGGGCAAGGGGGCATTTAATCATTTATTCTTTTAAGTAGGTTTAATTGTATAAAGATTATAATGCATACAAACGTCTGTAATTAGGGGAGTTGGTTCTGTTAGACAGTGTTTTAGTGAAGAAAATTACAGTGTTCATAGGAGAAGGCAGCATATATTAACGTGCAACTCGTTTTTGTTCGTTCATGCCGAGTGTTTCCCACCCTGGGGGTGTCTCCCCAAATTCCCAAGTCCTCCCAGTCCCTCCGTGTTGCCTGGCCTGGCCTCAGTTGAACCAGGCCACTTTCTAGAATACACAGCCTTTTCCAGGGCCTTGGGAGACCACACTTTGTTCTACGATAGCATGAGTGTCCCTCATTCTTGACAGCTGTTCAGGGCTGTCTCCTTTGTGTCGAGCATGGTCCAGGGCATTGTAGGTGTAGATATGAATGAGACAGCCAGCTCTGTGCTCTCGTGAAGTTTGTAATCTAAAGGGGAGTCAGACAATGGAAGAGAAGGGTAAATGGACCTTCTACTTACAGATGCTGATTCCCTGCAAAGAGGAGATGGAATAGAGTGTTGAGTTAGAGAGGGACTGGGGATCAGGGTGGCAGTGTGAGAATGCTCATTTAGGCAGAGTGGGCAGAGCCTCTGGGGCCACGGACTGTCCAGGGACTGGGGTTTCCAGGCAGATGACCAGCCTGTGTAGTGCTCAAGGTAAGAATGAACTCTTTAAAAAAAAAAAAGAAAAGAAAAAGAAAAATGTATTTGTTTGGCTGCATTGGGTCTTGGTTGCAGCACGACCCATCTTCGTCGGGTCATGTAGAATCTTTCAGTGCAGTGTGCAGGCTTGCTTGCTGTGAGGTATATGGGATCTTGGTTCCCCAAGTGGGGATCAGATCTGCTGCGTTGCTAGGCAGATTCTTAGCCACTGCAGCACCAGGGAGGTCAAGAAGGAGCTTCTTGAGTTCAGGGAACAGGAGAAGGAGGGGTGGGAACAGAGGGAGCCAGGGAGTGAGCCAGGGCTGGGAGCTGAGGTGGAGAGGTGGCAGGGAACTGCCAGGCTGTGGATTTACTCTCAGGTCCCTGGGGGGCCTGTTCGGGTCCTTGCCACATAGCTCCCCTTGAGGCTCTTGCCGCATGGGCTCCAAGCACACAGAATGCTGCTGCTGCTGCTGCTAAGTCACTTCAGTCGTGTCCGACTCTGTGCGACCCCATAGACGGCAGCCCACCAGGCTCCCCGGTCCCTGGGATTCTCCAGGCAAGAACACTGGAGTGGGTTGCCATTTTCTTCTCTAATGCATGACAGTGAAAAGTGAAAGTGAAGTTGCTCAGTTGTGTCTGACTCTTATCGACCCCATGGACTGCAGCCCACCAGGCTCCTCCGTCCATGGGATTTTCCAGTCAAGAGTACTGGAGTGGGGTGCCATGCTGCCCTACTCTGGGAGGTGAGCCTTTAGGCCCCAGAGAGGTGCTCTCTGTTGGAGCTTTTCGTTGAGGATCTGGTCATTTACTGGAGTGTAGACACCATGAGGAACACCAGTTAGAATAAAGGGTGAGCATCTGTTCAACTCGCAGAATATTCTTCCAGTGCTGACTAGGCTGTGAAAGAGATGCCTCTACCTGCTCTAGGAGGGTCTGAGCGACTCTGGGGCTTCCCAGGTGGCACTCATGGTAAAGAACCCACCTGCCACTGCAGGAGACATAAGAGACATGGGTTTGATCCCTGGGTCAGGAAGTTCCCCTCAAAAAGGGCATGGCAACCCACTCTTGAATTCTTGCCTGGAGAATCCCCACAGATAGAGGAGCCTGGTGGGCTACAATCTGTGGGGTCACAAAGAGTCTGATACGACTGAAGACACTTAGTACGAACAACTCTATATGGGATGTGAAGGATGAGTAGGAGTTTGATAGGATGGATGAAAATGGGAAGAACTTTGCTGGCGAGGAGAAACCCCTTGGGCAGAAGTATGTTAGGGCAATGCCAGGTTACCTGGTGTGGCAAGAAGTGAGCCTTTGGGGCAGGGGTGCTGGGATCAGAGCGGGCCATGCCTTGAAGCTTTGGATTTTATGTTATAGCTGCACTCACATGTGCTTTGATGCCGTGTTGATTCATAAACCCCGAATCCAGTGAATCCGTTTGCTCCAAGGAGATTGACCGTCACCCTTAACACCTTTGAAGCCAACTGCTGCCAGTTTGTTCTAAATCTTAAAGCCCCCTGCCCGGGAATGGGCACCCCGGGACAGATGGGCCGGTTGTGGTGTGCCCGGTCCATGCTTTGTCTGAGCCTGAGGCTCCCGCTGTCACATGAGAAGGGCCCCGCTGACCCAGCTGTCCTGCCGAGCTCTTGGTCAGATGGTGAGTGTGTGGAATGACACAGGACGTCTCAGGTTTTACAGCCGTGCTCCCAGCAGCCTCCGTGTCCTTTCCTGCAGCTCCTGGGAGGCCAAATGATCCCCTGTTGACCGCCCCACCCCGGGGCCACATCTTCTGCTCCTGGTTGTCTGGCTTCCAGAAGGTCTCTGCTGGCCTTCGCCATCTCCCTGATCATTTACTTCTGGTGGAAAGCCTGCCAGGACGCACATCATCTGAAATATCCCTGGCACGCCTCTCCTGGTTGCTGTGGGGCACGCAGGCAGCGCAGAGACACTCTGTGTAGGTTTCAGGAGGCCCAGGGCGGAGATGGAGTTACAAGTTAGAGATCTCGAGGCTGGTGTCTGTGGGCCGGGTCCCAAGCCCAGGACTCTCCGGTGGGCACGCTCTTCCTGGCCTTGCTGAAAGACGGTTTGCTGCGATGGAGTGAATTACATCCCTAATTGTTTGCGGTGCCAGAAACCATTTCCCATAAGCGTTCGTTTGCCCTAAGCCCGGAGTGTGAGAAAGAGCCTTCCTGACATGTTTTTCTTTTCCATTAACATTTCTGTGATAAACAGCTTAGATGCACTGAGAAAAATTAATGAAACTATTGTAACAATCGTGCACAAGTAGGTAATTTATTAAGGACAATTAAAAAGCTTTAAAAACCATCCACGGGGCAAAATGAGCAGGAAGATGGGTGTGTGCCGCATTTTGGCAGGGAGCCCGCCTGTGGGTGTGTGGAGTAGGGGGCCCCCACCCCGCCCCTGGCTCCCTCACCCCCAGACACGACGGTGGGGAGCGTGGATTTCTGCTGTTGAAATTGTTCATAGCAAACATTTGATGCGGCTTCCCCATTGCAGAAAGCTGGGGCGTGGGGCGGACGGCTGGGGAGGGGTGATGAAGGGGTCTGGGAGGTGCAGGACCGCTGTCTGAGTCCCGCTCGCCTTCCGTCTTTGGGACAGACATGCTCGTCCCTTATCTTCACCTCCAGGGCTCTCGTGACTCAAGGCACGGTCACACCTGGCTGTTTTTGTAAGGACTTGGTTTCGTGTTGGCTCCCGGAGCCTGCAGGCCAGCTGAGGGGCAGAAAAGGAAGCCTGGAGAGGTGAAGGTGGCACCAGCATCGTGCCGTCAGCCACGTACAGGCTCGGGCTGTGGGCTGGCCTCTGCCTCTCTGCTCTGAGCCTCAGTCTCCTCTCCTGCAGAACAGAGTCGTGCAGGGGGTCGTGGTTAGGAACGAGGGAATGCAGAACCGGACAGAGAGGAACCCGAGACTGGCACCCAGGAAGTCAGTGCTTGGGAAATCTTCAGTGGCCTTTGTCATCATTAAAGGCTTCATTACTGGGTTGACGGAAAGCCAAGCCCAGATACGTGACTCCCAGGCTGGTGCCCCTTTCATGGAGCGCCAGTGCGACCCACCCATCCTGTGGGCCCCCGTCGCGGCTGTTGATTTGCGGGAATGTGCACGTAGTGCCACTGTGGGTGCCGGGTGCGCGCACTCAGCCCTCCGCAGGTCGAGGCGAGGCCCCTCTTGGGTAGGCTCAGGTTGCCCTGCTTTCTCGTTGCCTCATCTCCGCCCACCTCCTTTCTCAAGCACATCCTGGTTCACAGCACCAAAGTACAGACCCTTCCTCACTCTGGAATTGTTTTCACGTCTAAGAGGGACAGGGGTTGCTAGGACTTTTCTTCTTTTAATCGGCTGATGACGAGAGAAGTCTGTGATCTTGTGGCCCAGCAGATAGATTTCCTAAAACAAACCTCTGCCCCTGATCCCGGAGGGCGCTGGCCATTCTCTGCTTTGCTTGATCATAGACACAAACGTTGTGTGTCTATCATGGACCTTTGAATCTGTTTGCGAGAAGCGATTTTTAGTTCACTTACTGATGAGAGAAGAAAATGAAGTGTTTTAGTGCAGACACGACAGATTTTTTTCTTCCCTTCACGTGCTGCAAATGAACAGTGAAAAATTGCTCACTTTTGCTATTAAAAACTATAGAGCCTGTAAAAAATAGTAAATTATGGAGACATTATCAAAGTTTATAGGCACTAGAATTTGACCTTCAGCAAATTGAACTTTGGAGGGAACAGGGTTTTCTTTTCCCTCTTCACAACGCAAAATGAGAGGGAGGAAAAAGATTTATTTCCTTCTGGAGTGAGAGTGGCAACTGGAAATGGCATTCTCCAGTTAAAAGAAAAGGGGGGGGGGCGGTGCTTTGTTAAATTGCATAAAGAAATACAGGAAGACAGTTGCCTTGGAAGAAATGCAGACCTGTGGAATAGGTGAGTGCCCTTTGGACGTTGGCTCCTGCCTCCCTCCCTGCTCCTCACCCCCACCCCCGAACTTGCTCTTATCATTTTGGTGAGTGTTCATGCAGAGCCTCTCTGTGCATTTGTATACTTTTCTGTATTCCCTGGTGGCCCAGACGGTAAAGAATCCACCTGCAATGCATTAGACTCAGGTTCGATCTCTGGGAAAGGAAGATCCCCTAGAGAAGGGAATGGCAACCCACTCCAGTACTCTTGCCTGGAGAATCCCATGGACAGAGGAGCCTGGCGGACTGCAGTCTGTGGGGTCATAAAGAGTCGGACTGAGCGAATAACACTAGGGATACTCAGAGAAAATAATATTGTTTTGTCTTGGAAGGCTTTCCACTTTCCCCTAAACTTTTACTTTTTCCTCTTTCCTTTCCTGGGACTTAGCTGGGAGAGGAGGGAGGTTGATGAACCAGCATAGGGATTGGATGGCCTGGCAGGTGCTGGTGGTGTCTTTACCCTCTTCGTTTTCCTTGGGCTCCATGAAGCTTCCTCAGTTTGTTTTTTTTTTTTTTAAGAATCTGGGAAGACGTTAAGAGGTTAAGAAGACTGGGGAGGTGAATGATTGGAAGATGCAGGTAGGTACCCCGAAGGAGCAAAGTGCTGGGGGTCCACTGAGGGCCAGGTATTTAGACTTAAGCTTCCTTTGCTTTTATTCTGAGCTAGGAGTGCTTGAAAGTGTCAGCTAGACAGTAGTGTCCATGGCCTGGTTTTGAGTGTGTCAGTGTGTGAGTGTGTGTGTACGTGCCCGTGGGTGCGCACTCAGGATCTTTTGCAGCGAGGTCTCCATCTCCTCGGCAGATGGTCTTGTCCTGGAATGCATGGATGAGATCCTTAGCTGAGTAAGTCCCCAGCCATGAGTGGTGGTGTTTGAGGAAGACCCCTTCAAGAGCTGGTTGTTCTTTCTGAAACAGTGGGTCCTGAAGACCTTCTGCAGGCGGCCGCCTCCCTCCTGCCTGTCCTGTAACATCTCTGCAGCAGCGGCACCAGCCTGGGCCCCCGATCTCTGAGCCCGAGACCCTTCACCCTTTCTCCAGGAGCAGAAGCCCGGGAGCTGTGGCTGGGTCTTCACGGAGAGTGAGTCCCTCATCTCATTCTCACCTGCTCGTCCCTCTGCTCTGAGGCCAGCAGAGGAAATGGCTTTGCTTCTCTCTGCAATTTAAGGTGGGAAGTTGAAGGTGCAGAGCCTTAGGCAGGCAGGTGTGTGATTCTAAAATCCCAGTGAAACTGGCGCAGCTGCCTGGCCTGGCCAGCTTTTCTCCTCGACTCCTCGCTTACAGTCTTACGAGGCGCCACAGCTGCCGCCCACCAGGGCACTTTGAGCTTTCAGAAAGAGGGCAGGGACATGGGTCATCGTCACCTCCACCCGCTGACTCTCTGGTCCCCGCCCCCAGGGGAGGGACAGCCCTGTGGGATCCGGGGCTGTGAAAACGAGAAGCCTGGACCCCTCCAAGCTCTGCTGACCATGACCAAGGGCGATGTCCTTTCTTTCTTGCCTGGAGAGCAGCTCTCCAGCAGACACGCATCCACTGCACCTGGAGGCTGGCCCCTCTGCAGCCTGATGAAGGCTGCAGGTAGAGGACACAATAAGGCCTTCCGTGGTCAGCACCTTGCAAACCAGCTTGACGACTTTCCTAGATGCTCAGCGGAGGTTTGTCCAGCTGGGGTCCGACTGGGAGGTTCTGACCATCTCACCTCGGCCCTGGGCAGTCTGTCCAGCTCCCGCTGCCTCTTCACCAGCAAGAGGGACCCTCTCCTCCAGTTGGGGAGCCAGTGCACAGCTCGCAGCTAGAAGGGACCCCAGGGACCTGTGTCCATCCTTGCCCAGGACTGCCTTGTCCGCTGGCAGCAGAACTAAGTCTAGAAGTCACACCTCTGCCTCCTGGTGTGGGTGCGCCACCTTGGGCCAGAGACCCCTGACTTGGGCACCCCAGACTCTCGAGAGGGACGCCTTACTACTGTGATTATCTGCTCACTTTGCTTCTGTATAGATTAGGGTCATTAAAAGTGGATTGTCTTTCCTGGATTTAGCAGAGGGGGATGTTGGTTCTTGAAAAGGCTGGTGTCTAAGAGGGTACTGATCTGTAGAGAGAAGGCCTGATTCTCTCACTTTCTGCAGTTGGAACGCTTGCTATTTACTCTGTGCCCACAACATGCCAGGCACTGACCCACATGCTCCTGGGGCAGCTTCCTACCCATTACTCCTCCCCGCCCCATGAGGCTGGTACTGACTTACAGGTGAGGTCCTGGAGCGCACTTCCTGTCCTGCCCCCAGGAGGCACAGCTGAGCGATGGGGAACTGGGATTTGGACCCAGGGCTTTAACCTCAGAGATGAGGGAGCTTCTGAATGGCAGATCAGACCATAATCTCCTGGCTGGTTCTGGCCGAGGGCCTTCTCACCCGAGCATAAGACCACACTGTAATGTCTCCTTCCTGGTTTGGGGGACATGTGCTGTCCAGGTGATGAGCGCCACAGATCCCATACGTAACCTGATAATTTGGGGGTTGAGCCGCACCCCTCAAATTCCTGCCTGGTAAGGAGCCAGCAGTATCGGCTACTCTATTGCATTTGCTCATCCTAGGGTTGTGGAGGGACAAAGCAAGAGGCTTAACCCGAGCCCCAGAATAGCAGCAGGAACAAACACACCTGCCTGTGCAGAGCTTGTCTCCTGTGCCGTGTACTCTTCAGCCCTTTAGTCTTCAGCCAGTCCTTGGTATGCTCGTTTCTCTCTTTAAGCAGAGGGAAATAGAGGCACAGAGAGGTTGAGTGACTTGTTCGAGGTCACACAGCTGGGAATTGGCAGAGCCAGGATCCAAGCAGTCTCACCCCAGGGCTCCTGTCTGAGTTGGCCTGGGCAGAAAGGGCGGTGTGGCTCTGTGTTCTTTGGCCCAGTTGGCTGCCTGAAGGGAACCAACAGCGAGGGCGTAACCCTCAATGAAATAAGTGGCCCCAGAAAGGCTGATGGAGAGGGCCTCCTCCCCTTGGAGTCCTGGGTGGATCCTGAGCATGTTCCCTGGGTGTGCCATTGACCCGAGGGAGCCTCGGGCTGAGCGATGATCAGCACATGTTCGTCGGCCCCCAAGACCAGCAGCCACGAAGACCCGAGGCCGCCCCTCCTTCGTGTCCGGACGCGGCTGCCACATGCGGTGGCCACGTGCGTCCATTGAGCATCCTCCAGGGCGGTCCTGAGGTTCCAGCCCGCCTTGCTCTGCTTGTTGTTGCCAGTGGTGTGTTTGTTAGAGGCCCGAGTCATCCTGGGTCTGTGCTTTGGACCGTGGCTGTGGAACCGAACAGGTTTTCATAGCCAAGTAGCCCATGTGGCCCTTGAGCTCTGTGATGAGGCTAAAACCTGCAGAGCTGCTAGTCCGGCCCCCACCGCCCTGGGGCTATGGTGCTGGCATGGCTCCATCTGGGGGTCCCACCCCGTCTCCTGCCGTGGGATCAGAGGGCCTGGTTGGAACCCTGCTCCTGCTGTTGTTAGTTTCACGACCTTGAGGCTGTCAGCTAACTTCTGAGAGCCTGGGATTCCCCCGCTCACCTGAGAAAGTCCCGTAAGGCACCAGGCATGTGCTCAGGCGCGTGAGAGCCGCCCCGTGACTGTGAGTTCCCTCCTGTGGCTCTGGGCCTGTGTGTGAAAAGAACTTCCTTTTCAAGTTAAGACAGCTGTCTATTGCCCCTCATATGTGAAACTATCTCTCTCTGGTTTGCGTGTGTGTGTGTGTTAGTTGCTCAGTCTTGTCTGACTCTTTGTGACCCCATGGACTGTGGCCCACCAGGCTCCTCTGTCCATGGAATTCTCCGGGCGGGAATACTGGAGTGGGTAGCCATTCTCTTCTCCAGGGTGTCTTCCCAACCCAGGGAGAGAACCTGGGTCTCCTGCACTGCAGGCAGATCCTTTACCATCTGAGCCACCAGGAAAGCCCCTCTCTCTGGTAACTTTGCAGAAAAGATGATTTTGTGCTCACCCCTGAATTAGATACAGTGATGCCCCTGCCCCCCGCAACCTCATATGCAGGGAGCTGTGGTCACGGTCATGGTTGGACCCCTTGGCAACAATAACAAGACTAGAGACGGGGAGCTTGAAGCTGTTGCTTGTAAATGAGCATGTTTTTCTCTCCTTTTTGCTTTTGTGAAAACCAACTTCCTGTACAGCCGCTTGTGTTTAAACCCCCCCACACCCAAGAAAGGGGGTGGCCCTCAGCCGTGTCCACTGCCTGACTGGTTCTTGGGGCCGTTAGGGACTGAAGATCACAGGTGTTAAAAAGAAATCGACTGGACGCCAGCAGTTTTCTCTCCTCGTGCCCGTCGAGTGTGTAAGTTTTTTTGTGTAGAGAGAGTCCAAAGCAAACAGAGATGTTCTTGAGAGATGTGATGAGATGGGGCCTGGCCCAGCAGGAGAGCTGGGTCAGCGTGGGGAGCCGGGGCGGGGGCCGAGCTTGCATCATCGCCTCCCTTTGTGTTCTGAGAATCAGGGCAGCCCAGCGCTCAGCAGACCCTGCCACATGCTGATCTTCTGCCTGATGTCGGGGAAACTTTGTATTTGCCCCTTCCCCAACACATGCAGAGACACACACACACACGTTTCCATCCCAGCCTTTACCCACATGCAGGACTGTGCTAGCGGATGTCTGAAAAGGCTTTGGTCTCTCTGGACAAAGCTTTACGGATTAAGTGGGGTGGAGATGTGGTAGAAACATCGCCGGGAACCTTTTTATTGCCTGCCTTATTGTCACACGTGAAGGTGGACCAGCTGCCTCACGGGGCTACCCTTATGAACTCTCACCTCAAGCAGACACGACTAACTGAGGGACTTCCAGGCAGCAGGGTGCATGCATCAGACAAGCATCACCATTTAACAGGAGCAATCATCGACGTTTCTGAGCTGGTCCCTGGGAACAGAGGTGGAAGAGTAGTTTCTGCTTTTGGTAGATAGCTCAGGATGCTGAGGGAGGAGGCGGGGAGGACAGACACAGACAGGGTGGGATGAGTCCACAGCACTTTTGTATCCATCTGTATCTCATAATGTCAGATCATGCCTGGGAAGGGGGGTGGAGGGCTCCCAAGCTGGCTCCCCCGTCTTGGAGCTGGGTGTGCAGAGTCACTCACGGCCTTGGTCAAAAGCTATGTTCCGGAGCGCTGTCAGGGCGGAATCACAGGCCTGCCGCCTGTGGCTCAGCACATCCTGACTGCAGAATGTTGATGGCCTTCCCAGCGCCGCACCATCTCAGAGTTTATTTTAGGCAGATGATTGCCTTCTAGGTCATTCTCAACCATTTAAGTATCCTTGGCAGGAGGCTTACGTGAGCCTCCCAAGGCTCCTTGAGGAGGGAGCACGGCGCGATGTTTCCCCACCCAGTTTCCATGCACCCTGGGGCCCTGTGTTTTTATTGGCATCTCGTCTGGAAAGTTCCTGGCTGTTGGGAGGGGCGGGGATGGGAAGTTGGTCAGTGTCATGTCCCAAGGCCCAGAGTGTTCATGTGTGGTCAGACTGACCACTCCTGCCATGTTCGCCATTTCTTGGAAGAAGACTTGGACTCTAGGTGGAAGATTGGACATTTCTCCTAGGGCTGCGTTTCCCCAGAGGCGTGTAAAACGTTCAGTTAGTTCAGTTCAGTCCCTCAGCTGTGTCCCACTCGTTGCAACCCTGTGGACTGCAGCACGCCAGGCTTCCCTGTCCATCACCAACTGCCAGAGCTTGCTCAGACTCATGTCTATCGAGTCGGTGATGCCATCCAGCCATCTCATTCTCTGTCATCCCCTTCTCCCACCATCAATCTTTCCTAGCTTCAGGGTCTTCTCCAATGAGTCAGTTCTTCGCATCAGGTGGCCAAAGTATTGGAGTTTCAGTGAATATTCAGGACTGATTCCCTATAGGATTGACTGGTTTGATGTCCTTGCAGTCCAAGAGTCTTCTCCAACACCACAGTTCAAAAGCATCAATTCTTTGGCACTCAGCTTGCTTTATGGTCCACCTCTCACATCCGTACATGGTTATGTTAGGAGACACAGGATTGTGTGGCCAAATAAACTTATTTATAAAAAATTTAGCAACTGCTCAATTCCCTAAATGCAAGACTTCTCAGAGCCTTTACTTTGCTAACAAGTCTGGTTTTCTAAGATCAGGTTAAGGTAGATGCTGTTACCTGGACTTATTTGGCCCTTTGAACTTATTTTAAGGGGACTAATATCTCCTGGAATATTCCTTGAGAAACTTTTTAAGAACGCTGCCCCTTTTAGGCCTTTAGATTCCTCAGCTGTGAAGTGATGAGTTGTTAGAGTGTTCTCTAACACCTTGTTTTAAAATTATTTTTCTCTCTTAAAAATCAAACAGTATTGAGGAGTCAGATGAATTTTGACTTGATAGATTCAAAATCAGATACATCTATATCAACTTGATATCATATTGCATATATAAATGTGTTATTTAAATAAAAATATCGATATAATTTTGCATACATACATATTTGTATATTGGGCTTCCCCAGTGGCTCAGTGGTAAAGAATCCATCTGCAATGCAGGAGACGTAGGTTCGATCCCTGGGTCGGGAAAATCCCCTGGAGGGGGGCATGGCAGCCCACTCCAGTATTCCTGCCTGCAAAATCCCATGGAGAGAAGAATCTGGCTGACTATAGTCCATGGGGTCGAAAAGGGTTGGATACAACTGAAGTGACTTAGCATACATGCATGCGTGCATGCGTATTTATTTGTGTGTGTGCATATATACACATATACATATGAGTATATGATTTTGTAATATGTAATATATATACACTATGTGATATGTGCTACATAATATATAACATAAGTTATAATGTTATAAACACAGTAAATATATACATAAATTTATTTACACATATATATTTATAGACATATACATATATAAATATATAATTTTTAGTACACAATAAATTATATACTAAGTGATATATACATAATGGATAATATTGTAAGTTATAAATTATAATGTTATAAGCATAACAAATATATATACACATGCAGTATCTCTCAATGGCCATCAGAACTCAGGTCAACTCCTGTGACCATGTTTTAGTCAAACTCAAAGAACTTTGAGTCACTGTGTGATTTCTGGTTGACTCTTGGAAGCCACAAAGCTTCATTGTTGGCTATCATCTCGAAAACACTAGGACCCTGGTCGGGAAGGCCCTGGATCAGGGGGTGGGGACCCTCACCCCAGCCCTGATATTCTCTGAGTTCCTGGCCTCTGAGCTGTCAGCAAGAAGCCTGGCTGCTCTGACCATCACTCTGGGCCGTGCTTAGTCGCTCAGTCATGTCCGACTCTTTGTGACCCCATGGACTGTAGCCCGCCAGGCTCCTCTATCCATGGGATTCTCCAGGCAAGAACACTAGAGTGGGTTACCATGCCCTCCTCCAGGGGATCTTCCCCACCCAGGGATCGAACCCCTGGGTCTCCCGCACTGCAGGCGGATTCTTGACTGTCTGAGCCACCAGGGAAGCCCATCCATCACTCTGGCCACTGAGTAACTCCAGAAAAGAATTGGACCTTTAATGGTCCCTATCCCCTGTCTTGAACCAGGCTTGGTGCTGGCAGGCCCGGGGTGGATCATTCGAGAATTCCCTTGCCCGTCCCTTGCATGGTGGTTGCCGGGTGCTTGGCTAATATGTTGGATTGTTTGCTTTGGGAGGATGAGCAGCTCCTTTTACTTGCCACCCAGGAATGTCGGGCTGGCCTCGCACGGGTTGCTTTGCTGCGTCCCTGGGGAGTGCACCTCGCTCCTGTAAGAGCTGGTAGGAGGGCCGCAGAGGCAGGCCTTCACTGCTGCGTGTTCTCTTCCCGTTTAACAGCTTGAGTTGCAGGGCACCTACAAGACACACAAGTTAAACCACTTGCAGTGTTTTGGGACTTGAGCTAAATGTTTCTGACAAGCTTCCTTCTGACCTTTTAAAGACCGCCTTTGTGTTAATGTGGGTCTTGGTTAACTTTCTTTTGAAGTGCCCCCTTCCTTTATTTTGGGGGGCAGGGAGTGGGGAAGGACTGAGGTGAGGGACCGTGAGGCAGGACACGGGGGCCACGAGGCCGGGCCACTGTCCGCTCTCAGGCTGTCCTGGAAAAGGGCGTCGGGTGCCTGGGCGCGGGAAGGGAGAGATCTGGATCGTCTGCTGTGACTTTGGCGCCTCTGACATTAACATAGTAGAGGTCCCTGTAACAGTCTGGAGTTTGTAACTCTCCTGTGGTTCCCAGGCTTGTTAGACTGGTACCCTAAGGCTTGATGAGAGAAGTTTTAAGCCGTGTATATGTATGTGTGTTTATGCATCAAGTCTGACCAGGGGGCAGACATACTGCTGGGTACCGGAGATGTGGACACAGTCCATACCCCGGGGACCTCTGTAAGCTGGACTTTTGCAGAGCAAGCCATTACAGCATGAGGTGTGCGGTGGTAAACGCATGTGGGAGCCAGAGAATTAAGGCCCAGGAGGAGGATGCATCCAGGGAGAGCCTTACGGGGACATGAGACCCGAGCAGGGGTTGGAAGGACTGATCTTATTCAGCAGGTAGAGGGGGTGGCAGGGGACCCAGAAGGAGGCCTTGAGGGATGGCTGTGAGGAGTTTGCAGAACTACAAGGAGTTGGTTAATGCCTGAACCCACAAGGGGGAGGTGGGGAAAGATGGCCCTGGGCCCGAGGACCCGGCCAGGTCTCCGAGGTGCTGCTAGAGATGAACTTGCCCTTCCTCCAGGAAGGGAGGGGAGGGCACTCTGCTGTGCTCCATCACTCAGTCGTGTCCGACTCTGCAACCCCGTGGGCTGTAGCGCCAGGCTCCTCTGTCCATTCTTGCCCGGGATTCTCCAGGCGAGAATACTAAAGTGGGTTGCCGTTTCCTTCTCCCATGGGCCAGTGGCAAAACTGGTCTCCTCTTCTCTCAGAGCCCCATTGCCTCTCAAGTGTGGGATCGGTGATGCTCTCAAGTTGCCCGAGTGTGCGCCTCGAGGGCCCGCTGGCGGCCCCCTGCCCTTGCCCCGGGCGCAGGTCACCCGGCTGCAGGGAGCCGCCCGCCGAGAGCTCTCTGCCCACTCCCCGAGGGCCGCGCAGTCATCACAGGCAGCTGTTCAGTGGTAATTAGTCAACCCAAGCCTTGCAGGTTCCATGACTCATTGTCTTATATTTTAATAAGTACAGAAAAGCAGAGTGCTGATTTATTAAAAATTAATCCTTCTCAGAGCTTGCTCTGGTCGAGGGAAAGCACAGAGGCCACGGTGCGGGGAAGGCTTGGGAGGCAGGTGGGAGTGCGGAGACGGAACGGGGAGGCGGCCCCCACGGCCGGGACAGCGGGGCCACGTGGAGCCCCCGCCCGCTCGGTCGGAGTTTCGGAAGATGGCAGCGCTGCCCGAGGTCGCCGTTGACCCTCCCTTCCCCCTCCCATCCCCTCTGCTGCAGACCTCGGGCAGCTGTAATGGTCACAGGCACCCACTGTCCCCCAGCTCCAGAGCCCGGGGGCCCCGGACCGCGGTGTCAGCCGCTTGGGTTCCTCTGCGGGCTGTGAAGGAGGCCCGTCCCACGCCTCAGCCTGGCTCCCGGGGTTTCCAGGAGCCCTTGGCCATCACCGCATCTCTGCCTTCGTGTTCACTTGGCTTTCTCCCCACGTGCAGCTCTGTGCCCAAGTCTCCCCTTTTCATAAGGACACTGGGCATATAGGATTAGGGGTCCACCCTACCGTTATGACTTCATCATAAATACTTACCTCTGCAGTGGACCCGTTTCCAAAAAACGTCCCATTCCGAGGTGCTAGGGGTTGGGACGCCCATGTACCAGTTCTGGGGGATGTGAGCCAGCCATTTCTTTTCCTGTCCCCGCTAGTTCCTTTCTGCCCTGATAGCCTCTTGTTCTTCCCATCACCCTGTTCCCTTGACCTTGTCGTCCAGTTCTCTCTTGCCCACTGTGCTACCTTAGGCCCTCATGATTCATCTTGCTCTTTGGGTCACACGTGTGACCCACACAGAGGTGGATGGGTGCCTTGCGGTGTGGCAGCCCCGTTGGGACTTCTTCCTTGGCCTCTGCAGAGTAACTGTTGCACCCACGTGAGCTCAGAACATCTCACCATGCAGCCAGCGGATTCCTCTGCGCCTCTCAGATACAGCTTTTCCTCTGGATGGCTGAACAAGTCCCCTATCCAGGGTTCAGTTCCAAGCAGGGGGTATGTAGGTGGGGACAGGAAAAAAACACAGTGTCTATATGAGCCTCTCTATCAAGAGAGCATTTCCTTCTATTGATCAAAAAGTATTCCAGCATAGGGCAGGGACATCCCCTGAATGAGCCTTATCATTTAAAGCATTTCCTCCTCCAAGGCAGTCAATTTAGGCCAAATGCAGAGCTAGCCACAGTGTTGAAATTCAACCAGAGGGGCATGTTGGCTCCCGAAGCATTCTGGGCCATTAAGTCTGTAATGTAGCAGAGGCCTCTGGGTAGCTGGCGTGCCTTCCTTCCTTTGCTAATCAGAGGAGTGCCTCGCTCTCATCCTGCTGGACTCAGCATCATGCCCACCGGCATGCAGACATGTGTTCCTGGTCCTGCTGCCTTCCTGTGTGCCCGGGTGGATAAAGGAGCTTGGAGAGTAGCCAGGTGACCCCCGCTTGGGTCCTTCTGTCCCAGCATCTCAGTGAACGTCTCTGGGTCTCGGAATGAAGGAGCTGCTGTTTCCCAGCTGTGCATACCCTCTCTCACTTGGATTTCCGTGGACCCCGGGCCTGAGCTCTGGGAGGGGGGCAGAGGGGCCCTGGATCTGCCTGCTGTCTCCCTTCCACTGGAAGCCTGGCCTGCTCAGTTCCTCTGATGGGTTGTTTTCCATGTGGAGTGCTAAGCCCGTATTGAGAGGCGGTGGACTGCAGGGTGATGGACTCAGCGCTGTGTTTAGAGAGGTGGGCTTGGCTGGCCGAGTAGGGAGAGGCTTTGTCTGAGTGGCACCAGTAGTTCTGAAATGACTTGAAAAAGTTTGACCTTGGGGAATTTCCATTGTGAGTAAAACCTAGAAGATTCTCAGAGTTTTGAGAAAGCCACTAGTTTCTATCTGCACCATCTACCCCCTCAGCTGCTGTCTTTGCTTCCTTGCGAGGCTGTCTCTAGTTCAGGTCCTGATTGCCCATCACCCCAGGGCTTTTGCCCCAGCCTCCAGCTGGTGCGGTCTCCTCCCCTGCAGATACTCTGCTTCTCCTCGAACCCTGCCTTCACAGACGTTCCAGTGAATTCTCTCACCTGGCCTTCCAGCCAGAAAAGGAAGCCAGGGCAGTCCCACTGCTTTTCCAGCTTCTTCTCTGTTGATGCCACAGTGAGAACTCCCTGCTCCAGGCCGCTGGTCTGCCCCGGGGTCCTAGGCAGCGTGTCTGATGTGCCCAGTTCGGAGTGGTCCCCCACCTCCATCTCGGCTAACTTGGCCCACCCTTCAAAGCCAGTTCTGTTCACTCCCCTGCCGTATTATCCAAACAGGACACCCTTCTTTGCATTTATTGGACACTTACTTCTTAGAGTGGAATATTCCCTACTGGGTAGATTTTTGTTCTCAATATCTTCTATTTTAGTCACCTCCACGGTGTCCCCACATTGTCACTTGGGCTAAATCTGGTTCAGTCTAACAAACGCACAATGGTCCATGAATATTTTCTGGTCTTTTTAGTTGATATTGGGGATGGGGCGGGAAGCTGAGTGAGGAAAGAGCCCTGAATGATTCCCGTTCCTTCCTCTTTCCCTGAGGTTGGTCCAGCGGGCATCCTGCAGGGCCTCCTGCTTCAGCATGGCAGGAAGACATCTGGAGCTTGCTGAAAGGTCCTGGGTTCAGAGCTGAATCGGTCCCTGTTCCATCGTTAGATACCACGGAGGCCTGTGAACACTGCCCAGCGAGTCTGAGGCCTTGTGGGGAAGCTTCGCAGCCTCCCTCTTAAGTGGTATGGCGTCTTTGCTTCCTAACCTAACCTACCCAAAAGATGCCCCCATCTTGGACAATGAGAGTGTTTCTCTAGAAAGAAAAAGTTAGTTTTTTTTGAAGAAGCAACCTGGAATCATTTTAAGCATGTGATATTATGATGATCATTTTCATTGCCATCATATTTCTGTTGAACGTGATTTGGTGCCTTTTTTCGGAACTCTAAATGAAAGCACGGAGGAAGCGTAGCGTTTAGAGGAGAGCCAGCCCCAGCCCCTTGACACGCACCTGTTTGTCCTGAGCTCCTTTTCCTAAGCAGAGAAAATAAGGTTGATCCCTGTCTGGATTTCGTCAGAAACTGGTTTGTTGCTTTTTCTTGAAATAAATTGCTCTTGATTCAGATGACCTCGGGTCCTGGGACAGTGCAAGTGTGTGTCGTGAGGGTCTGTGGCAGGCGTTAGGCCGAGGCCTCCACAGGTGTTGTTTAAACCTTGTCCAGAGCCCATGGGTGGCGGATGTTGTCTGTCCCCTCGTTCGGGGGCCTCTTGGCTGGGGGCTGAGGCGTGTCCCGTGAGCCACGCAGCTGGGGCTGCATTCCGCCCTTGTTAGCCTGAGGGCCTGTCCTGTCCTGAATTCCCCCTCTTCTCCACCTGCTCCTCCTCTCTGTCCTTGATGGGGTTGGAGCACCCCAGAAACCCAACCTGTCCTTGCAGCGCAGCCCCTTCCTGTAAGACTGGAAGAACGCGCGGCTTTACCGCGATGCTTCTAGAGAAGTTTGCTCTGCTTTGAGCCCAGTAGGTTTCTAACGTCGGTCAGGCGGCAAACGCTTTCACGGCTTTGGAATCATAAGGTTGATTTGGAAAATTGGCACCTGATGGCTTAACAACCGGGATACAGTTTGTGAAATTGGACCTGGGAGGGGCACGTGGGTGTGCACGCCGACCTCTCCCCAGCTCAGCTCACCGCGGCTACCGGGGGTGGGGTCTTCCCTAACGAGGGGAGAGCATCTGTCACTCTGCATTTCTCAGCTGAGACCCAACGTGCAGTGGCGGCCACGGTGGGGAGACTTCTGGCTGGGATTTCTCCCCACTGGCCTTTAAAAGGCCAGGGCCTGAGAATTCGTGAAAAATTAATGGAGTCTCTGTGGGTTCTCTGCACTTGCTGGTAACCTCGCCTCTCCCAGGCCCACTGTGGCTTCACAGCATAATAGCTGCTCAGCAGCTGGTCTTTTGTATGCAAATATGACCTAAAGAAGTGTGGGAGGCAGCGGTCCATTGTTGCCCGGGCTCTGCGATTTCAAACAGACACACGGCTTTTAAAATATTCCAGACAGATATTGAAAATGTCAGCAGCAGCTTTCTCCCACTTCTTGCCCGGCACTCTTTTTTCCTCTCCTACTCCTCCCCTGCCACCCACCTCACCATAAAATATAATCAAAAAGCTAGTAAATAATTTAAAGAATTGCCTCAAAGGATTTTCAGACTAGAAAGAGACTCCCTTCTCTGGTTTAAGTTGGGAGAAACTGTTTTCATTTTTTTTTTTTCCCAAGATATTTAAAATATTCAGGAGTGTCCCACAGGGTCTTGAACTCATAAGTGTCTGCATTTTTCTCACTATACTCTCATTTCCTCTTTTCTTTATTGAATTTTTTTTTTTTTAAGGTAGCTGTCGGCAACATTTAGGTCCAACTTTCAAATGAAAATCATATTTGAGATACTGGTCTTAAGTCAGACCAACCCAAGTTTTCATTCATCTGAGCTCTGGGCTCTCTGCTGTTTAGTTTAATGAGAGGGTGGAGTGAATCTAAGGTGCTGTGATTTTTCATCCTGTTAACTCTTTTCAAAAGGGTCCCTTATCTTGTGAGCAGAGAGGAGTGATGTCCTATACGTGGGATCACTGTATGTGTATCTTCTTTGTGAAACTTAATCAGTCAGGAGTGGATCTTCAGTCCCTGCCTGTTCGCTGTAAGAAGGGAGGGAGACGGCCAGGCCTTTGGCCGGCCAGGGGCTTAGACCTGGATGCGGTTGCACAAGTTGGGAAAACCTCAGATCCACCCAGTTCTCACCCCCTGAAGACAGGCAATGCCCTTCTTGGAAGAACTGTCAAAGAGACATGCACTTCTGTGTCTCTTAAAAGTCGTAGGGCCAAGAGGCTGGCTGGCCACTGGGGGTTATTGTACCTGGGAGATCATTGTCCCTCTTCATAGTCAGTATTAAGTGGATGAAAGGAAGAGACAGAGGAAAATGAGTGGATGGATGAATGGATGGAAGGAAAACAAGGAAGGACAGATGGATGGACAGAAGGGCAGATGGAGGAAGGATGGGCAGATGGATAAGGACAGATGGACGGATAGAAGGACAGATGGACGGATAGAAGGGCAGATAGATGGAGGGGAGGAAGGACAGATGGATAAGGACAGATGGACGGATAGAAGGGCAGATGGATGGAGGGAAGGAAGGACAGATGGATGGATAGAAGGGCAGATGGATGGAGGGAAGGAAGGACAGATGGACGGATAGAAGAACAGATGGATGGAGGGGAGGAAGGACAGATGGACAAAGAGAAGGGCAGATGGATGGAAGGAAGGAAGGACGGATAGACGGATAGAAGGGCAGACAGAGGAAGGAAGGGCAGATGTATGGGGGAAGGAGGGACAGATGGACGGATAGACAGGCACGTCGAGGGTGGGTGAGTGGCTGGATGGAGGGAAGGATAGGGGGATGGTGGGTATCTGGTTTCCCTGTTCGTGTTTGTCCTGTTCCGCTGTTTCAACCAGACGGCATTCCTCAGGCCTTCTCCTGGAAGCTGGGGAGAAGTCATCCAGAACTCTGGTGTCAGAGGATCCTTACAACATCCTGTGCATTAATGTTCATAGAGGCTGCTACTGGCCGACCCGCCCAGGAGGCCCCTCTCTTGGCATTCCTTTCCCGTCAGGAGGACAGTGCTGTACCCGCGGCCGTTGCCCCCTTCCTGCAGGGCCTGCATGCCGGCGGCTCGTGCTCGGGGTATCTGGCAGTCCTCTGCCAGAGGGCCAGGTGTGTCCTCCCTGGCCCAGCCAACAGATGCCACAGTCTTGGCACTGTGACCTTTAATTAAAGCGCTTGCTTCAAGGCCAAGAGTGAAAGGCATAGACTCTACAGGCAGGTGAGCTGAGCTTGGATTCCTGGGGCCACTTGCTACCGATGTGACCTTAGGAGAAGTATATAACCTCTTGGATCCTCAGTTTTCCCATCTGTAAAATGGGGTAAATCATCTCCCCCCAAGGGAATTGTGAGGATTAAATGAGATGTTGTGTACCAAGCCCTTTTAAAAACGGTGCCAGGCACGTCGCACCCACTCCAGGCAGCACGTGGGACCTGTGGCTTTGCCGTCCCAGAAGTGAGGGGACTGTCACCTCCCAGGGAAGAGGTAGAAGGAATCCCGGGCTGCTGAGACGATGACGCCAGCAGTCACCCCTTCCTGTCCTGTGCAGGCACACAGCTGCCCAGGGGCCTTGGGGTGACCTCAGGCCTGGAGGGCAGGAGGGGAGGCAGCACACGGGCTGCTCGGAAGGCATCTCGCAGGCCTCATCTGGGCATCTTCTGTGGCTCTGGTGCAGTTTCTGTAAACCGTGGAGGCTCTGGGAAGATGCTGAAGTGGCCGACATCTTTCCCTTTCCCTTTTCTTCTTGTAAATGACCGTCTGACCGTCTCTCCTCCCTTGAAAGCAGAAACCCAGACCTCTCCCCTTGGGTTGGGTCCCAGACACAGCCTGCCCGGGGTTGGCTCCCGCGGCCTTTCCGCCCTGGAGAGAGGCTGTTTCCAGGCCTGAGGCAGCCTCGGGAGAGGGTGGCCGCCTCCAGCCAGAGCCCCCTTGATCTCCCAAATCCCCAGCCTGGCCTCATCCACTCCACAGAGCCTTCCAGAAAAGCGAGAAGTTGAGCACTTTCTGCCTCCACCCTTGGCTCCGGCTCTTTTCTCTTTTTCAGCCCCTAAGACGGGAGGTGTGAAGACCATGATCTGTAAGCATAAAGGATTTTTAAACTAAACAAGAAAACCAATTATTTTTCTAACTGCTTTACTCCTTCAAATCTTTCACTGTAATGGAGATTTAGAATCCATCACAGTTGGGCTATTATTTCTGTGTAAACAGTGTCATGCCCTATTGCACCAAGCAGACAGTCAATTTTTTCCATTACACTTGGACACAGATGGCGACGGTGCCCAGTTGGTGTCGCCCCGGCGGGTTTTGGTTGATGGGGAGCGCCTGACCGCGGTCAGAGGTGAGGAAAGGGTTAAGGCCTGCCGGAGGGGATTTTTATCTTACCCAGCTCTCACCTCTTTGGCTGTAGAGCTGTGTTTTCATTTTCAGGCCCTGGCTTGTGACCCTCCCGTCTCCAGAGCTGGGAGGGTGGGAATGGGAAAGGGTTGATGGGGCTCTGGGGCTGAAGCGAGAGTGCTGAGGGTCCAGCTGGCTTTAAGCAGCTGGGACTTGGCAGGTCTCCGGTCTGCCCTGTCCCCAGCTCCCTGCTTCTTCCAGGCAGTCCGGCTGGCGAGGCCTCTGTCCAGGGCACCTCTGGTTTTGCATCCCGTGGCTTGTGTCCCGGGGATGAAGTCCAGACAGCCTGCAGGGCGCCCACGCTCCCGCCCTTCGGTGCCCCCCGGGACCCCTCTGGCAGCTCCCTCGCCAAGCCACTCTGCATCCTGCCCTCTACCCAGAGCATTCTTCCCACCTCTCTGCTCCCTCTGGCCTCAGGCCTTTTTATCCCCCAGTGCTGTGTGCTTGGTCGCTCAGTCGTGTCCGGCTCTTCGCGACACCATGGACTTAGCCCTCCAGGCTCCACTGTCCATGGGACTCTCCAGGTCAGAATACTGGGTTGGATAGCCTTTCCCTTCTCCAGGGGTGTCTTCCGCCAAACAGGGCTCAAACCCAGGTCTCCCGCACTTCAGGCCGCTTCTTTACCATCCGAGCCCCCAGGGAAGCCCTCCAGGGACAACCCCAGATGCTGCCTCCCCCCCGGAAGCCTGCCTTCACCCCAAGCCTTAGTGTGTGCCTGTCCCACGCTGCCTGGGGTTCATATTGCAGTTCCGGGTCTGTCTCCTGCAGCTACGTGTGAGCTCCATGAGGGCAGCTCTGTATCCGCGTGCCCAGCGCAGCTGTTGGCGGGCGGTCCGTGAGTATTTGCAGGAGTGAACGAGTCCTCAGGCCGGGCTGGCAAGGAAGGTGCAAGCGCCTCGAGGGCCACCGCGTGGGTAGACAGCCTGGCCGCCGGCAGGAGCCACGGGTGGAAGGTGCCGGAGCAGCGGGACACTGGAGCCAGGCCGCCCGCGTCCAGGTCTCGGCCCCTCCGCTGTGATGTGCAGCGGTCGCTTCGGTTCTCTGTGCCTTGGAGCCCTTATATGCAGAGTGGGGCCGACCACTGAGCTGAGGTCATGGGGCTGTGACGAAGGGTCAGCACACTCGCAGTGGGTGAAGCCCCCAGTGTCGCCGGTCCAGGGTGATCCGAGCAGGGGCAGGGGCTGCGTCTCTCCCCCAGCTGCCTTCAGGCCAGGCTTGGAGCAGAAGGCGGGGCCTTCGCTTGAGACGTGTTTGCACACGCTGTGGACCGCCCCTCCCCCCGCCCCCCGGTGACCCCCTGGATGGTGTCTGCAGCCTTCTGCAAGTGGCCCCAGCAGCCCCAGACCCCCTGTCTCACTCACGCCGCCTGCCTGGCTGCTGGAGAGTGCGACCCCTGTGTTGCTTTCAGTCGAGGCTTCTCGAGTGGAGCTGGCTCTGCTGGCGCACTCAGCCGGTCCATTGGAGGCATTTATGGAGCGCCTTCTGTGTACAATCTGTGCTCACAGAGGACCTGTTTGGCATGGACGCCTTAAAGAGCACATCCGATCTGCTCCGTGATCCCAGGAGGTCAGCCAGGCGGGCATTCATCTTGTTTTTCTCTAAATGAAGCAATGGAGCCAGGGAGTAGCTCAAGGCCGTGCAGCTGTGGACCCCTCCCTGCTTACCGCCCCAGGAGATGGGAGGACCGCCCCAGGAGACGGGAGGGAGGCTGACCATCTTGAGTCACAAAATTCCTGGTCCTCTTGCAGAGCTTTCCAGGGGCTCGTCCTCTAAGCCGTCGGGAACAGGAGAGCGAGGCGGCTTCTCTGCTGTCGGGTGGGACCGCCCTCATGGCCAGGCGGCCAGGCACTGGGAGAGCCCACGTGGGCTGGCGAGGGCCTCTTGCCGAGGCCTCAGAGTTGCCTCTGGCTCTTGCCTGTGAGTGGCCCTTGCCCCCAGCAAGCTTGAGAGCAGAAAGGATGGAGCCCCACGAAGGACAGATGAGACGGGCATCTTTGTCTCTCAGAAGTCTTTCAGACGTACCCACGTGTCTGCAGGGTGAGCTCAGGTCCACACGCAGGTCAGCAGGCACTTCCGTTTTCCCTCCAGGGACAGCTCTCCTCGTGGGGCTGTAGGAAGAGCCCAGTGTGGCCCTGGCCTTCCTCAGTAGCTGCTCCAGGCAGAGGCCTGCAGGTCTCATGATGAGGGAGTGGCGATGGGGATCCCAAAAAGGAAACGGCCTGGCCACAGTGGGCAGGCCGAGGGCAGGTCTGCAGACTCTTAACGGAACGTGCTGGGAAGAGGGCTGCTGTGTCTCAGAGGCTGGGGCTGGCCTGGGACCAGCCCCGTCCGGATGTGACCCCTGGCTCAGCCACCTGCTGACCTTGGTACCCTGTGCACGTCCCTTGACTTCTCGGAGCCTCATTTTTGCTCGTCTGTAGAATGGAAATAATAATAGTGCTGCTAATGGTATCTGCACTCCTTGGGTTGCTGTGAGGTTGCAACAAGGCCCTGGCTGGACCCTTGGCAGGTCCTGGCCACTCTGTGGCCACGGCTCTTGCCTTGTCATTTGTCTCTTGTGTGACCTTTTCCTCACTTCCAGGGCCCTGTCCGTCACTGAGTTTTCTCATCGAGCCGCTTTCCTCTCAATGCCTTTTGACGCTAGCTCGCCAGCACGTTGCCTTCTCTTCCCAGAGGCTCAGGGCTGCCGTCGGGGGGATTTGCCCCATGCGTTTTGTCTGTGATGCATAATATATGTGCGTGTATGAGTATGTGTATGTAGGTCCCTCCGCATGGATGTATATATAACTCATTCCCCAAAGAGAGATTTATTTCAGGGAACAAATGCTTCTGGTTAGCTTCTGTGTGGATGTGATCCAGCCCCAGACCGTTGCCATGAGTAGAATTCATTGACGGCAAAAGGAAATGAAAACAAACGTTCCCTGACATGGGGCATTTCCGCTGGGGGGCCTCTGGGAATTCTCTCCTCTATTAAAATATCCACCAAATTGGACGGAGGAACTTGGCAGTCATGGCCCGAGCTCTTTAATTGTTTCTGGGGGGCGGGCGGTGCATGGGCAGAAGCTGTGTGCTGGCCCGTCTTCCGGAACTTTCCCCCGCCACTGGAGCGCTGGTAGGAAGGCGCTATCGGAGACCCAGTAAGGCAGGTGCTGCTGGAGCCAGGTTCCCGCCCTCCCGCTGCGCAGGCGCCCCGGGGCGGCGATGAGGGAAGAGCCCTCTCTCCCTGGCCTTCTGAAGCCGCTCTTTGTAAACGTTTGGGAAGCATTAGGGTTGGGGGTGGGGGTGCCGGGGGCTCAGATTCCTGAGACGGTCTGAAGCCTTCCATTTGACCCCAGACAGACTGCGAATGTGGTTTTGATCACAACCAGCTGATGGGAGCTGACCCAGACTTATTACCATTTGACTGTTTTTTGGGTTTGTTTTTTCCTTCTCCCTGCTCTTCCTTATGGGGACAATGTTTCTCTAGTGAATGAATTTGCTTCGGGGCACAGAGGTCAGGAAGGAGGCTCTCACGCGAAGTTGGGGTGTTTGCTGATCGGTAGCCTCCTTTCTGCCCTTGAAAGTGGGCCAGGAGTGGAGCTGCCCGAGGCCACCAAACATGTGTTAGGGGAGTAGCTGTTGGCTCTTTGGTGCTCGACACTCATTTTTTCAGCGTCTCCCTCAGTTCTCCTGGAGGGTCGCTGTAACTATGCCCATTATACGTATCCGAAAGCCCAGGGCTTCCCTGGTTGGCTCGGACGGTGAAGACTCCGCGTGCAGTGCTGGAGGCCTGGGTTCGACCCCTGGGTCGGGAAGGTCCCCTGGAGAAGGGAATGGCAACCCACTTCCGCATTCTTGCCTGGAGGATTCCATGGACAGAGGAGCCTGGTGGGCTGCAGTCCATGGGGTCTCAGAGTATCCGAAAACCAGATCTCAGTTATCCTGCCCCAAAGTGACCAAGTTGGCGTAAGTGGCAGGTCCGCTCAGGTTCTAAGCAAGAGTTTCTCCACCTGGGCACGTCTGGCATTCGGGGCCAGAAGATTCTTTGCTGCAGGGATGTCCTGTGCTTTGCAGAATGGTTTAGTAAGCTTCCCTGGTCTCACCCCACTAGATACCCATATTATCCCCAGCCCCAGTTATGCCAATCAGAAATGCTCCCAGACAGTGCAGAGTCCCCTGGGAAACTAGACTGCGCCTGGCTGGGAACCCTTCTGGAACCTGTGTTCCTTCTCCTACCCAGGGCCTGCCCCTGCCCTGCTGCTCCGTGTATGACTAGGACTCTACGTACGTTTGAATTCAGAGATGACCTGTGCAAGTGTGTCTGCGTGTATCCGACACAAGAACTTTAATTGAGCATCTGCTGTGTACACAGCACTGTTAGGCATTGGAGCTGAGAGTGAGACCACAGGCGGGAACTTCTGACAGTGCAGGAGCTGGAGGATTGACAAAGAGCCAGGAGAGGCTCTGTGTCCTCACAGAGAGTCTGGTTGAGTGGACACGCATGGGCTTATTGGATAACCTCCTTGCATGGGGGGGGGAGCGTGGCTGAGTCCTGGGGGTGCCCAGAGACACATAAACACACACACGGCGGGTGGGAAGAATAAAACTCAGGTGACACCTGTGGGACTTCCAGTCATTCCTCATCAGGACCTAATAGGCAATATATTGTCACTTAAAATAAACTTCCCCCTTTGTTTTATCTGAGGATAAACCATCCATTTTTCATTTCTGAAAACCCAAAGACCTTTAAAAAAAAAAAAATCTGACTGTTTTGGAAATGTGCCTTTAAAACAAACACATCAGGAAGAGCTCCTGGGCCTTTGCCCTTGTAGTTTCAATTAATTGGTGCCAAAAATATCTGTTGGTGCCACCCATAACCCCATATCTCTGGGTAAATCAGACCCCTGGAGAGATCAGGAATCCTTGGGAATTATTTCTGAAGACCCCCAGAGAGTAGCTAGTGAGTGTGTGTGTGCCTGTGGGTACAAGGTTCTGTACCCACACGCACAAGAAAAGAACATCAGGTTGTTCATTTTTCTCCTGCATAAAGTCCCAAGAATGCATTTCAAACTCTTCCTGTCTGCCAGCCTCCCCTCCCCGCCCCCCAAATCCTTGGTTAAGTCTTAAGACTCACAACAGCAAAGAACAAAGCCACAGCCATCTCCCCCTCCCGACAATGTCAGCTGTGAACTGAAGATCTGAATAGCCTTTAAAATTGTTTTATTGTTGTCAGCGCTGCAGAATGGTGTGTAATCTTTGTGTTCTGGAGAATCTTTAATTGGCACAAAAGGGCAGTTTAGCTGGCTTCTTGGAGGAGGTTTGTCATGCAAACGGTTAGTGCCTGCCACTCACAACATATAGGGCTTTCCAGTCTGGTTTGCGTCGGCAACTCCCTCTGCTTAATAGCCTTGTCTGTTTCCCGAGGACTCCGGGCAGAATCCACGGGAAGGTGACGCCCCCTCCCCCTCCTCTGCATCCACACTGCATCCCTGCGTTCAGAGCCTCTGAGCTCATCAGGGGCCAGAGGAGGGTGCAGAATGGGTCTCCTGTGGAGGTGGAAGCCTTCAGCTCTTTAAGTGTTTTGTAGGAGTTGAGAGCGTGGGATCTCAAGTTTCCTACCTGGGTTTACATCCCGAACAAGAGGCCGTTTTTATGGCTGCCTGTATTAGGGCAGTGCTGGCTGCTGAGATAACTAACCCACGCACCCCCGCCCCCAGATTTCAGGGCTTAACCCAATGGAAGTGTATTTCTTGCTCACGTAACAGTTCTGTGTAGAGGCTCCCTGTTAGCCTTTCTGCCACGCGGTGATTCAGGGATCCCAGTTCTGTCTGTGGCTTTGCCGAGGACCACAGGATGTCTGGCAAGAAGCTGAGTACCAAGGCTGTATCCCTTAGTCCTCACAGAGGTCCTTAGAAGATGGCAGTGTGCTTGTTATGCAGGTGAGAACACTGAGGTTCAAGTGGGTGAAGTCTTTTTTTCCAGGATCACATGGGAGCTTCATAGGTGCTTTGGAGCCAAGGAAGGAGAGACCTGGTTCCCCCCCAACCCCCCAGCCCACCGCTCAGCACAAGGAACTTGGGTAGACCTAGCTGTTTTCGCTGTTTGCCACTGAAAACTTGAAAACCTTTGCCTGTGAACAGCTGTTCCCTAGTTTCTTCACTGGTGTAGCAGGTCTTTGATTTGGGGGCTTTGTCCAGAGGAAAGGGACAGACACATCTCAGCGGACTTTGGAAAGGCTGAGCGGGGTTGGGAGGGGACCCCAGACAGTTTCCAAGCTCAAATGCAGAGGTCGGCCTCACGGGGCCTCAGGTGTGTGTGTGGGAAGGGGAAGGAGAGCTGTTTATTTCAACTCCAGAGCGGTAAACACAGCATGTGGCCTCTGTGGAAGGCGTTCCTGTTGACAAGCTGGGCTTTCTCCTGACACAACCACCGGTTAATGGACTCAGGCTTTGGCAGTTCCGAGGAGCGCGGACTGCCAATGAGCCGGGCTGCCCCAGGCGCCTGCCACGGCTGCTCAGAGATGGGCTTCCTTCCGAGCCCCGTGCCGCCGCTGAGACAGCTTTTTCAAACAGAGAAGTGGTTAACCGCAGCCCACCCCTAGGTGTCTCCTAGGATCCCCGCGCCCCACCCCGCGAGCTCTACCTGCAGAGCCTGCCTGAGCGCCTGGCTTCTGCTTGTGCACGGATGTGAGACCCCCGAGGGGGGCAGACTTGGCCAGGGAGGTGGCCAAGAGGAAGCTCTGTGCCGGGGGCTGGGGGCTGGAGGGTGGGCAGGATGGGTCAGAGAACTGCCCCCTGCAGACTCTGAAGCCACTGGAGAAAGCCTGCTCTCGTTCCATGTCGGGGTCTCAGGGCCTCTGTCCCCCTGGACTATTCATTCCTGGTCCAGTGTGCCAATGGAACATGTCGCCATAAGTGGGAGTCATTTTGAAAAGCTTGAAAACGAGAGGGAGGAAAAGCTGCACTTTCGGCACTCTGACTGGCCTCTCCTAGCCTGGGGC
>NC_059159.1:54693651-54743629 GCF_019923935.1 Bubalus bubalis | reverse complement strand
CCTCACTGGTGATAAATCTTTGGCCTTTGAAAGTGGATGTGATTTTTGGAAACCATCACCAGCCTCAGCTCCAAATAACTTGTGGCCAAGATTGATTATGCTGTTTTTGGACCAGAACTCAGCAGGACTATAAAATAATAAGACTAGTTGTCTCGCGTGAGTTGGGAAATGCCTGGAAGGGAATTCCTACCCCACCCCCACCCAAATCTCAAAAATACATTTGAAGTCTTAGTGAATAAAGCAGGGCTTTTCATAGTAAGTTCTTTGAAGGGGACAGTGACCACTTTGGTGTCCACTCTGGTGTGTTTGTTGACCAGGCAACAAGATGGAGGTTGTATTTTATTTCGTCTTTGCTGTGTGTTAAGCATCGGACCAAGCCCGCTGATGCAGGATCCAGGGTCAGGGTCATTTATGAGTCAGTGAAGGTGTGGAGTGGGGTACACAGTCAGCAGGAAATTTGGACCTCCTGCTGCAGGTTAGCAGGGGCTGTGTTTGGAAGCCCCAGGGGCCAGCACAGAAGAAAACCACCCCATGTGCATTGTCCGCGCGCCCTCATGGACCTGTCAGCCTTCTGGCCCTCTGGTGTGCAGAAACTCAGCGATCTACGTTGACAGCACATTCTTCCTCACTCTGCGCCCAAGAAAATCAATCCACTTGCTACATGAATGACTAATAAAGTGACGACTCGAATGACAGGAGCCCTAAATCTCATTTTGAAATGATGAGCGCACCGTTCATCTGATGGCTAATGTTTGGGGTCCTCGGTGGGTCTTGAAAGGTTTGATGCCAGCTGTGAAGAAGTCCAGGGGTGTTTCCTTCAGGGAGAGGAAAAGCAAAGCCATGCCACAGGACACGAGTCCGCTTGTTTAGCCTCAAAGCTTGTATTTTGTCCCAGAAAGCGATGTTTTAGTTCTAAGTGGGATCAGACGTGTGGAATTTGACATGACAGGGGGACTAAGAATGCAGCTCACACAGACATGCCGATGAGCCCAGCAGGCCTGGGGAGCAGGGACTAGGGGCCAGGAGGTGGGGGGCACCTGCTGAGAGCAGCGAGTGTCCCGGGAGGAGGCCTTTGGCACTGAACCCTCAGCACAGTGCCGTCTTCAGTAGGATACAGTGCCTGGGGTTTGGGTGAGAGGATGCACGGGTCTGGTTGGCATCGGTCATTGCAGAAATTGACCGGGCTTCCCTGCAGCCCAGCCTCTGGCTTCCCGGTCTGAGAGATGGGGCACATCGCTTACTTCTCGAGGGGGGCTGAGGATTAAGGAGCTGACATTTGAAGACGGCTGGGGAGATGAATTGGAAGTGCTCGGTATTACCATTTCATGTGGAAGTCTGCAGACAGCCTCGCTGAAGCGTTCTGATAAATAACTGAATGGGGCTAGCAAGGGGGAAATTTCAGCTGTCTGGAGAGCGTTTCTCTTAAAAGATTTCTCTCTCCAGCGGAAAAGAGGAGCGAGGGGAGGCTTCTGCAGGAGCTTGTGTCCCAGCGGTGTCCCGCCCCCAGAGGCAGAGGTGCGGCTTGCAGACATGGACGTGACACGGGGAAGCCCAGTGCTCTGGGGAGGGGATGCCCAGCTTCCTTCCGCTCCTTCAGCTCCAGACCCGCGGCGTTTCTGACCAAACGAAGTCCCGCCAGTGTTAACTCGGTTGTTGTCCCCCCCACCCTTCTTGGCGATGCCAACGCTTTCCCAAGGTCTTCTCTGGTTTTCCTAAACTTTCCCATCTGTCAGGACCTGGCTTCATTCCATCTGCTGCTGGGAAGTGGTGCTTGAAGATTTGGCCAAGCAGTCATGTCTACATCCCTCCGTGCCTGCCCGTCTTTGGGCTGTGATAAACCACTGTTTTTGTCCTTTGGTTTTGCAAGTCTTTTTCAGTTTACCTGCCCACCCGGGGCATGGGAGGCCGGAGTGGGGCCTTGGTGACCCGTGCTGGGCTTGCCATGTATTGGCTGATTATCCCCTGATTATTCTTTTTACTGAAGTATGGTTGATTCAGACTTCCCAAGTGGCACTCGTGGTAAAGAATCCACCTGCAGTGCAGGAGACACAGTGAGACGTGGGTGTGATCCCTGGGTCGGGAAGATCCCCTGGAAGAGGGTCTGGCAATCTACCCCAGTATTCTTGCCTGGAGAATCCTGTGGACAGAGGAACCTGGTGGGCTACAGTCCATAGCGTTGCAAAGAGTCAGACACGATTGAGTGACTAAGCATGCATGCATGGTTGATGTATAGTATTGTAATTTCTGCTGTATAGCAAAGTGATTCAGTTACGTACACACTATTTTTTATATTCTTTTTCATGATGGCTTATCACAGGATATTGATTATATTGGGTTGGCCAAAAAGTTCATTGGAGTTTTTCTGTACAATATGGAAAAACCCACACGAACTTTTTGGCCAACCAGTGGTTTCCTGCCTAGGCAGTAGGACCTTTCTGGTTTTCCATTTTATATACAGTAATTTGCATCTGCGAATCCCAAACTCCCAGTCCATCTCCCCCTGCCCCCCGCCACCCGCCTCAGCAACCGCAGATCTGTCCTCTGTGTCTGTGAGTCTGTTCCTGTTTCATAGGTAGGTTCACTTGTGTCATATTTCAGATGCCACATGTAAGTGATGTCAGGCTGCCCAGGTGGCTCAGCTGGTAAAGAATCCGCCTGCAGTGTGGGAGACCTGGGTTCCATCCCTGGGTTGGGAAGATCCCCTGGAGAAGGGAAAGGCTACCCACTCCAGTGTTCTGGCCTAGAGAATCCCATGGACTGTATAGTCCATGGGGTCGCAAAGAGTTGGACACGACTGGGCAACTTGCACATAAGTGGTATCATACAGTATCTGTCTCTGGATTGTCCATTGATTATTAAATTGGGCTGTCTCACTGCTGTTCTGTCCCTGGTGGCTGCTGTCTCTTCTCCTGCCTCCGTCTCAGTCAGTGGCACTTGCAGCCTCTTGGGTGGTAGGGTTTCCTCTTGGCTTCTTCGGGAGCTGGTGTGGATGGTCCTGGGTGTGGAGGATGCCCGGGCCTCTGGGGCCCTCCTGACGAGATGGCGTGGCAGGAGGGTGGTGTTGGGAATGTTGACTCCATCCCCACAAGGCCCTCTCAGTTTTTACTACCCTGAATAGAAAGATGCTAATAAGCCCTGGCCCCACTGGTGTGAGGTTCTAAATGCTAACTGAGCTCTCCACATGATTCTCAGTTTTAATAATCACACAAGCTCTGAAACTGCTTGAGCCGGCCAGGGCAGGTACATGCATCTGTAAATAACTTGCAAAAAATAGGTTTATGGCACACTGCGTTTTTCTCTGGCATTAACCTTCAGCACATGAACTGGGATGAGAAGCAGGCAATTTAAATCCCCAGGTCAGCTCTCACCTGCTTCTGCCTCTCTCCAGTCTCACTCCCCTGGAAGTGCATAGAGACGTACTTGTCATTCGTCCAGCAAGGAGGATGATCTGGAAGGTGGAGAAGACACAGCTCTCAGGGAACGTCCCCTCCAGTAGGAACACACCCTGGTCATGCAGACCCAAGAGTGCTGGTCCATGGAACAAGGAAAGCAAGATAACAAACAGAACCGGAAGTGAATAGAATGCAGAGTAGAGATGCGATCCACTCACTCAACTAGGTTGAGTTGCCACCCCCGTCCCATTCCCTGTCCCCTCAGAGACAGGAGAAGGGCTCGTTGAGCAGGAATAGTCCTCTCTCCTTCCTGTGTGTGCCCTGGGATGGGGTTCCTTGGCGTTCCCAGCCACGGGGCTCCAGTCTTTGTCAGCTCAGAACGGTGTCATTTCTCCATGAGGGATGCTCCTTGGGTCTGGGGTGCCTTGAGGAGGCAGGTTCCTTTCTGCCTTGTTCTCAGGTCAGGGAGACGCTGTTTCCTGGAGCCGATGCAGTCTTCTAACCCCCAGCTATGCCTCTGACCCGCCCTGTGACCGTGGGCAGCAGGGGGTTAAGCTCCTGAGCCCTCAGCCAGCACTGGGATCTCCTCGCAGTCCACTGAGAGAGGTTGGTTTCAGCCAAGCCTGAGGGTGGGCCTCCTGATGGTACTCTGCTCCTTCCGGTTCCTTCCAGGAGAGCCCAGACAGAGGCCCCGCCCCCCCGCAGCTCACGTGGCCCAGGTCCTCACCCATCTCCCTGCCCTGCTGCTTTGACTTAGATGTCTCCCCAGGTCAGCTGCTCCAGCACCACGCCCATCAGGCCTCTTACCTTGAATGTGGTCCTGCCATTTCCATCACAAACCGTCTGTCTCCTCTGGCCAAGTGAGCGAGTTCTCACTTGAGTTTTCAGAACCCTGAAGGGCAGGAATAAATGATTAAAGACTACAGAATGTCTGTGCACGCCCTGCGGGGGCTGCACCTCCCTTAGAGCTCCCCTTACGTGTGCAGCCCCCCTGGACCCTCAGGAGTCAAGTCTTCCTCATTTTGAATCATTGTGCCTTTTATGATACACTTACAGACATACGTAAATATGTGTTGATTGAATAAATTTGAAAAATGAAGGAATGAATTCTAAAGGTAGCCCCGCTGCCTCTCACAGACTCATTTCTTTCTAAGTGGGGGGCTGCCCGCCTGCAAGGTCTGTAACTGGCCTAGGATGGAAGCTTGAGGCCTCAGAAGGGCTTGTCACCGGGTAGCTTGTCTCCAGGGGCAGGATGTCATGGAGGGGTCAGGACTAGCCTTGGGCTTCAGACTCGGGTCCAGAGGGTGAGGGACCCTCAGCGAGTTCATTTCTTCCCACAGAACTTGGAAGTGGAAGAGTGTTGCCTGGTGAATGCTTGGTGGCTGGTGGCAGAAGCCGTCTCGTGCCAGCCTGCCTGTGTGTCTGTCTTGGCTGGTTTTCCATCCTCCTGAACCCTCATGGTGGGTCCCCGTGTTTGGCAGGGAGGGCTGGGTGGACGTTTGAGAAAGCAACCAGCCCAGGCAGGTCATTTCACCCTTGGTCCGGCTTGCTCAAGTAAAGCCAATCTCTCTGCTAGTTTTAATTTCACTTGGCATCAACAGCAGGGAAAGAGGAAAGGCCTCCAGGACAATAAGCAACGTTAGACGTCTCTCCTGACCAACTCTCTGAGGCGGCCGTGACAATGGCGGCCTTGGCGATGGGTGGCAGCTCGATAGTGCTCCTTATGAGCCAAGATGCCACCCAGGAGTTAACGTGTCTTAATGCTTGTAGTGACACGGTGAGGTGGGTACCAACTCAGATGTGCAGCGCAGTCCAGTCACCTGCCCAAGGCCACTAGCGGGTGAGTGGTAGGACTGAAATCTGAGGCGTCTACCTCCAAAGCCTCTGGATTTTCCCACTAGTCCCTGCTGCCGAGCTGGGGCCCGGGCCCATGTGCCCCGATAAGCACCGCTTGTGGACACACACATTATTAACAATCTAGGTTCTGATGGTGTCTACACGCCAATGGGATTTGGCAAAAGAAAGTACTGCGTCCCTTCTCACATTTACATTTAATTTCAAATTGGTGGTGGGTGTGTGTGTCAGCTTGGGGCGGGGGCGGGGAGGGGGGTTGTCCCTTTACTCTAGTATCTCAAAGGAACCCGATGCCCTGGGCTCTCAGAGCCCGTGGCCAGGTCCTTGTGGTCCACCTGTGAAAGTCAAGGGCAGCAGCCTGCGTGCCGTTCGGCCCCTGAGACCTTCGGAGGCATCTCTGTCATTCTCTCAGAAATCCCCAGCCCTGAAGCTGATTAGGGAAAAATTACAGGTCTGAGCAGTCAAAGAGCAATTTAATTAAAAACAAAAAGAAATGTAAATGAATTAGCCAGCAATCTTCATGGGGCATCGTCATTGGCAAAGGAGGCCCGCGAGAGGAGGAGATCAGGGCTGCCTTTTGTTTATTGAGTTCCCTGGTAATGGAACCCTTAGGCTCGATGGGGTGAGGCCTTCTCACAGCCTGGCATGTGGCAAGCGTTTGTCCCTGTTCATTTATATGGGGAAGGGTAGTGAATCCAGCAACATGCTGCCGGCTTCTGTGCTGTTTCATGGAGGTATTTAAAGTAACCGCACCTGACAGTTTACCAGCTGCTAAGAGGTTTTTCTGCTTCAGAAAGCAAAAATACTGTATGAGTTGTGCAACATGTATAAATGATTCAAAGAATTAGGGTGCAGCAGATAGTACAGTTTTCAGTAAAGAGCTGAAGGCTCTGTCAAATCATAGAGTTTGCGAGTGGAGGGCAGGCAGGGGTGGGCACTGGGGTTGCACACAGGGGCGGTGCTGTGGCCTGTCATTTAATCTCTGTTTACCCTGGTCCCAGTTCGGATTGCCAGAATATGTTGGATGCTGGTGCGTTGTCTCTTTTGCCTGCTTTGTAATTCCTCTTTACCTGAAACAGATGAAAACCATGGCGCTAAAGCAAATTGACAGCTCTTGAAACGAGAAAGATCTGTGTCCTTCAGAGTGTTGATGTAGAAATAAATGAAAGAAAAACATGCTTGTTGGGTCTTGAAGCAGCTTGAATTGGTACTTTTTTTTTTTTTTTTGAAGGGTAGATGAGGGTTTTTCCCTCTCCCTTCTCTTTCCCCCTTCAGGGAGTTGTTTGGCTAGGGGATTAAGTAGGAGGTTGGTCATTCTGTCAATATTCATGTGCAGAGATCTGCGTCATGGTCAGATCGTGACTCAGAGATCAGGCCAGAGGTGTCCAACCTCCAGGTCAAGAGAAAGGCATGTGGTCTTCAGATGGACTTCATCATTCCATCAAAAAACCCGTCGGGTATCCTGGTTTCCCCACCCCAGATGACGCGAGGACCAACTGAAACGTCAAGCATGCTTCCCTCTGGAGAACACCCGATTCCCTCTGCCCCAGGCCACCCCATGCTGCCCAAAGCCCCGGTTCACAGTTAGGACGAGTGTTGGTAAATGTTTCCACATCTCAGAAGTAGTAATAAATACAGTTTGGTGTATGAAATATCTCCAAAGACTTAAGATCTGTTTCAGAACCTAAACGAAAGAGAAGGCCTTGATAGCCTGAAAGAGCACCGGGCTCGAGGTTCTTTTGTAGTTGCATTGTGTTTTCTTTATCCTGCAAGTCTTTCTGAAACTCAGTCAGCAAGCACTTACTGTGCAGCCATTTTTGCACACGTCACTGTAGCACGTGCTGTGCGTTTGCAGAGCCGTGTGGTGAAGTCTCCTGAGGGCCAGGGTAGAAGACGAGACAGGGCAGTCGGGACTCCCAGCACAGAGCCTCGTGCGACACAGTGCTAGTTCCGCGCAGTACGCGCCGGGGCCCAACAGCCGACGCGAGTAGGCGCTAGCTCTTTCTACTGTCGGCGCACCTTATTTGTGCCCACGCTATCCAAATCAAGAGAAATTAGGGCCTAATTATTTGCATTATAAACTGATCTGCCACTGAGTTTTCGTGATATAATGAGCCCCCTTGTGGTTTTTAAAAATTACTGTTTTAAATGTTTATTTTTCAATAGTGTAGGACTCACAAAAAGTTGTAAAAATAGTACAAAGAGCTCTTGTGTACCCTTTACCCAGCTTCCCATGATGATAATATCGTCTCGTCCATAACCATACCACGTTGTTAAAACCAGGAAATGGATGCTGGTACATCATCAGTTTTAACAGGTGTGCATGTGTGTGTCATACAAAAAATGACTGCACAGTAAGTGCTTGCTGATTGCTCTGTGTGTGTGTGTGTGTGTGTGTGCTGTTCTTTGAAACATTGTCACATGGATAGATTTAAGCGATGATGATCACAGTCGAGATGCACAAGTGTTCCCGTCACCACAGTGAAATTCCTCGTGTGATGGTTCATCCATTTCCCCACCCCTAACTCCCGGCAGACTCCTCCGTTCTCCATCACTGTAATTTTGTCATTTCAAGAATCTTGCAGAAATGGGATCGTATGGGATGGAACAAGCCTTTGAGACTGACTTTTCTCAGTCAGTGTAATTTCCTTGAGATCCATCTGTGTTGAGTACCAGTGGTTTGTTTCTGTTTATCGTGAGGAATATTCTACTGCAGCACGTGCTCTGGTTGGCTCTGCCGTTCCACCTGCTTTCTAAAAAATGGTTTATTTGCGTCCAGTTCCTTAGAGCACAGCACGGAAAGCCCGGTGCCCTCATGAGGGTGACCCTCGCTCACCCACAGAGTTCACTGAATTGGCGTTTGCGGTTATGGACATGAAGCCTCTTCCTCCGTTTGTTCTCCAGCCCTCAGATCCTTGTTGAGATGCTGTGCGTGCCGAGTACTGGCCATAGCAAGGGATGTCATTTACCACCAACCTGACTACTTCCCTGTGTGTTACGGTTCTTTCTGCTTCTCAGGGATGGGGTGATCTTCAGCCCTTTTCCTGCAGGGAGACTGAGCCTCCAGAAGCCCTGCCTGGGACAGTCAGAGGTGGGCGTGGTGGTTTCATGTGTGAACCCGGGACTCCTGATCCCCACCAGGCTTTTTGGACCCCCACTCTCAGTTTGCCCAGCATCGCTGAGAGCCACTTTGTCCCTCTGCAGAATGACTGTGCTGGACCTTTCCAGCTTGGACATTTATGATCCTCTCTGAACAGGAAGTAACCTTGCTGAGTGAACAAGTCTTTTCGCCTTTGTTGCCGCACGTGAACTTCGTTCTCGGTAGCGTTCTGTTAGCCATTATTTGAAGATGCTGTGGGAATTTAAAAGTGACAATGTAGAATTCCTTTAAAAATTGTCTGTAGTTCAGACCTTCCTTCCTTATGCTGACGTTTGATGGGGTCTTTGGCCCAGGACCCTGGGGGTGACTTCAGGGCCAGGGTGCCCAGGAGATTGGCTCTCGTGTGGCCCAGTGGGGAAGAGCTTCTGGAGACACGCTTGAGCCCCATCAGGAAGCTCTGGGCCGGGTGCTGCTTGGTGACCGAGGGATCGACTGGATGGAGATGCTGCGAGTCTTTGAAGCTCCAGAAGGGGTTCAGAGGAGCCCTGGAGATGCCTGCTCCAGGTGGGGAGGGGAGCAGGGACTCCCGGTCACTTCTAATTCCCGGGACTAATTCTGAGACCAAGGGAACCTCTGTCTTCGGCTTCGGTCTTTCACTATAAGCCCTGCTGAATCCCTCAGAATCTCAGTCTGGTGGAGAGTGAAGGGGAGACTGTTTCTGTGACCTCTGGCAGGTCATCTCCCCCTCCTCAGGTGCAGTCGGGGGAAGGGAGGTCTTTGGAATCTGATAGACCTATCTATGGGCTTCCTATGTGGCTCAGATGATAAAGAATCTGCCTGCAATGCAGGAATCCCAGGTTTGATCCCTGGGTTGGGAAGATCCCCTGGAGAAAGGAATGGCAACCCACCCCAGTATTCTTAGCCTGGAGAATCCCATGGACAGATGAGCCTGGCAGACTACAGTCCGTGAGGGTCGCAAAGAGTCAAACACGACTGAACAACTAACACTTTCCCTTTCAGACTCATCTACCTGCCATCCCAGTGGTAGCGTGACATGGGGTGTCAGTAAGCCCAGAGGTGATTTTAAACCCCAATTCTCTTCATCCATGCATTGCGACCAGTTCTTTGCATTGGCCAGATAGGATAGCCGTGATAGATACTGGTTTGTGAATAAACATGTCACCTTGGTGAAACTCTCTGTCTCCCTGATTCTCCATCCTCGCCAGCCAGTCTGTTCAAGAGGGCAGGATAGAACGTGCCCTGAAGGCCTGTCGCCGAGGGTCCTGGGCCTGGGCATTTCTGGGGTGCAGGCCAGCCTTCCATCCCATCATCAAATCACAGCCTGTCCTCCAGGCTGAAAGAAGATGCTGAAAGCTCAAGGGATGGAAAATCGGGTTTGGAACCTAGACTCTCTGAGCCCGTCCAAGTCCGTTCTCCCCTCTTCCCTCCCTGAGCCGGTGACTGCACACGCTTGTCACCATTCGAGATTGCATTGGCCACAGGAGATGCGGGTGATTTTTCCATTTGGTCCTGATGTTTATTTCATGCCCATCAATATCAGCCCGTATTAGGACAGATGAGGTGGTTATTTACAGGCTGCGCGTTTTCACACTTGGTAATTATAAAGCCTTCCCCGGTTCGGTCAGAGTCGTGGAGATCTATTTTGGCAATTAGCAGTTTAGTATTTGTTTAATGGGAATGCAAGAGAGTGTTACAGGACGTCAGCGCTCCGCTAATGACCCGCGCGTCTCCTCCGGAGCTGGCAGGTTTGGGCCTTTTTCACGGTAGGTGCGGCCTGATGGGGAGAGGCTGGGCTGGGGGGAGAGGAGCCTGCGGCAGCCTGCCCACCCGCAGGCACGCATGCGCGCACCGTGGATTTCCGGCGCTCACCACCGCCACGCGAAGGCGCCCCACTCGAGAGGCCGTTAGGCCAGATGCCGTTTTCCGCGTGACAGCTGTCAAGCCTGCAGAACCAACTGCTTCTCCTCTGGCAGCTCGCGCCCGGCCTGTCCTGGTCCCTCTCCCACCACCCTCCTTCGCAGCTGCCTGTCTCACCCTAGTGGGGACGTCTCCCGAGAGAGCCTCCGGCCCTGCCCTCTGGGGTGATGCTGGGCCCAGCCTGAGCCCCCACTTCCGCCGGAGGCCGTCCAGGCAGGCGCTCGCGTGCCTTGCTCGGATTTGAGAGGTGCCTCCTGGGACTGCGCCCCCGAGGACACGCTGGTTTCTTTAACGGCTGTCCCTGAGCGTGACCCGTTTGCAGCGAGGAGTCGCACGGCATTGGGCGCATCCCTCCAGTGAACGGTGTAGGGTGTGTGTACGTGTGCCCACGCATGTGTGTACGTGCACACACCGGGGGATTGCCAGGGGTGGGGTGGTGACTTGCAACTAATCTCCTGCGATGAGCATGTCCTGCGCATTAGTCACTGGCCACCCACCACCTGAAGGCCTCCTCACAGCTCCAGGAAGTGGGACTCAGCATTCTCCGGCCTGGTGCCCAGCGGGCACTCTGGCAGCCTGAGGACTGAGTTCTGGGACCCCTCTGCCCGTTCCAGCCGTGCCCCCAGCCACTGTGATCACAGAGCAGACAAATGGGCTCAGGGGTTCTCGAGTTCACCCATCTAGAAGGAAGAGACCCCTCAGCCTCCTTCTCCGTTTGCTCCTCCCTCCAACCCTTCTTTCTTCTCCCGAGCCTGCCAGAGGCAATACACAGCTGTCGCCTTGGTTACCTCATCACCTCTCTTAACTTTTTTGGTAGAGTTTTAAGGCCGTGTTTGTTGGTTCACTGGGGAGACAGTGCAGCTCCACGGGGCCCTGGGGATTCAAAAATAGAACGCAGTCAAGGGAGACCAGGAGAAAGATGTGGGCATGCATCTGAGTTTAAATCCCGGCTCCATCATTTGCTGCATGCGTGATCCTAGGCAAGTCACTTAATCGCAATGAGCCACCATTTCCTTACCTATATAATGGGTGTGATAATATCTATTTCAGAGCTATTGTGATAATTAAATGAGCTTTGCGAATTGCCTATTAAGCTCCAGTAAATGGTAGCTGTTACAGTCATCGTTATTTCAGGGGGAAGACATTTCATAGCCTAGACTCTGATATTTACGTGTGGAATCCGAATTCCTGAGCAAGATGTTCTGCCTGCCTTTATGTAAGTAAACTGCATCTCCAGGATAGACACCCCACACCCTTTAACGCCTATGGCAAGTGTCCATTTTATGAATTCACAACTGTTCTCTGATGAACACGGGGGTTTGGTTTGTTTTGTTTAAGTTAAATGGGAAAATGAATTAAAGGATTCGTTTAAAGTGAATTAAAACATAATTAAAAGTAGAAAAAAATAGGGTCAGTAAAAGAGTCTTGCTAATGGGGAAAGAACATTCTGGTCATAGTAAGACTTAGGAGCCTTCCTGAAGAGTTTAGGAAATGTCCTTAATGCCACTGAATTGTTTAACAAAAAAAGTGGTTAAAATGGCAAATGAAATTTCTATTTTATTACCAAAGAAAGAATTGGGGAGAAATTAAGCAGGCTGTCTTGTTGCTTATTTAAGGCATGGGCTTGAGTCAATGTAGAGGAACCTTCAGGTGGATGCAAACTAGAATTTTCTGAGTCTTGGAATGAAGGAAGTGCCTAGCCCACTCAGCACCTTGCTGGCTGCAGCCTCCCAGGAGTCAGTGGACCAAGCGGGGGTTTGGGGGCCCAGGGGCTTGTGTGCCTGCCATCCTGGAGCCTGAGCCACGGCAAGCAGGCCCAGCTGGCACGCGTACTCAGACCACCAGCTGCGGAGTCCTGGGCAGGCCCGCCAGGGAGGAAACTGAGGCTCAGAGAGCTTGTAATAATGCCTGCCTTCGGGGATTGTTGTGCAGTCCAAAGCAATATTACAAGTGAAAATATTATTGATGGTGGTGAAAAAAAAATCCAGCAGTTTCTTCTGGTTTCTTAAAGTCTTGTGTTCAGGTTTTGGCCCTTCCAAGCCTCCTTACAGAATGGAACTTTGACTGTCTTGTCCTAAGACCAAGACAAGGTGAGGAGAGCCCCCCAAAAGCCACGTGTGGCACAGGGCCTGCGGATCCAGCAGGGGACAGACAGCCAGCCTTCAGGCAGCTGACGATCGGGTGATGCCCCCTTTATATTTAGGGCCCATCTCCACCCACATACGCTGTGATGAAGGCTCAACTCCACTGTATTTACCCGGTAGGACAGCGGTTCTCAGCCTTGGCTGCACCTGGAATCCCTGGGGGAGTTATAAACATTCCACTGCCACCCCCTGCCCCCCGGAGGCAGATTTCACTGGTCAGGGTGTGACCCCGGCAACAGGAATTTTTTCTTTTTTTTTTTTAGTTCCTCATGTGATTCTGGTGAGCAGTCAAGGTTGAAAACTACTGATCTAGATTTCAGCATGAGCTAATGGGATTTTCCTGCCTGCTCCTTTTTCTCCTCTTTTCTTCCTTTTGGGCAGTGATTGAAGATAGACTGTCCTTACTCTTGTCAAGGCTAGAGCATGCTGAGACATTTCCATAAACCAGACACCCTCACCCAGTTCTTAGGCAAAAGTGCAGAGCCATGCCATCCTCCGTGCAGAAACGCTCCCAGGGATCAGGCCGCCTTGGTCTCCAGCCTGGATCTGGGCAGACCTGCCTAGTATATAACACTCACTCCACCCTTATGACTTCAGGGCTCGGAGTTTATAGAGCATCAGCAGACCCGTTAAACCCCTCACACTGTAGTGTCGTGGTATCGCATTTATGGGCGTTTATTGAAACGAACGCTTGGAGTGTTTGAGTGGGAGCAGGAAGCAACATGAAAGGCATTTGTTCCGGGGGAGTTTGAAGAGCTTGGGTCTCTTCTCTTCCTTTCCCTCTCCCTCCTTGTGTCTGACCAGATAATTTAAGGATCACTTGAAGTGCCATTTCCTGCTTTGTTCTGGATATGTGTGGTTTGTGGTGTGTGTGTGTATGTGAGTGTGCCAGGAGGGGGTGGGACATTTCTCCAGGCATGCTGGCCGGCCACGGCAAACGTTCCACTGCCTGGAACGTCCTCAGGGCGCAGGGGATTTGCAAGGGCCTCTGGTGAATCTGAGCTCCCAGCTGTGGTCCCAGCAGGCTCTGCGGTCCATCTCGGGGTCCTCGGCAGGATCTCTGCAGATGGGTCGTCAGCGACCATCCCGTGCAGCTTCCTGCCTTCACAGATGAGAAACGTAAGGGCTGGGAAAGGGGGTGCCCTGTCCTCAGTGAGCCTGTGGTGAAGCTGGAATTGGAACCCGGATCCTGCCCGTGCGTTGTGCCACGCCGCCCGCCACGCTTGGCTATGGCCCGGCTCCTGCTGAGTTATTGACCAGCAGCTCTTTCGTCCTTTGCTGGGACCAAGTTCTCTGCATCCCCAGATCAGCTTCGTTCATCTGCTGCGTACTTGTGGAGCCAAACCACAGGCAGAAGCAGCAGGGGTCTGAGGGCGCTGCCTGCAGTTCCAACCTTCGGCCGGCCCACCTGACCCGCAGAACTTTTGACCTCTCTCGCAAGGCGCTGCCTTGATCCGTGGCTTGAAAGGTTTTCTCTTCAGGCAGTGTAGGAGCTGGGTGGGCTAACGTCTCCCTTCTGGATATGGCCAACATCTTCCGCCTACTTCTGAAATCACCCAGCAAGAACGTCTGCTCACAGTAAATCTTTCGGCTCATTATAGAGAAGGTTCGCTCATTCATTAAATGAATTAGGATTAGAGAGGCATCACCCACTGACTTGAGTGCTAATGACTGCAGGTTTTCATGGTGCTTATTTGCTGAGGAGCGTGTTGCCAACTTATTTTGGCGTTTCCAGGATCTCGGTCTCCAACCTTGCTGCTGGGGAGAGATGTAGAAGCAGTCCCTTCACACCCGAATACCTGTACTCCAGTGGGAAGATGGAATCGATGGGTTAATACTCGGGCCATAGTCCGCCTTCCTCCTTCCGCCCCTTCCTCTGTCTTTCTTCGTTGTCTGGTATTACTTGAGACTGCCTGTGTATCTTCTTATAAACTAAAAGCTTTTTGTTTTTTTGAGAGAGAGCAGGGGCCATGTATGAGTTACCTTTTGCCGCAAGAATGCTGTTTAACAGACGAGCACAGAACCTCTGTGGTAGAGATTAGCTGTTTATTCCCCAAGTCTGGAGTCTGCTGGTGACTGCTGGTCTCGGGGAGGGAGTGGCTCTGCTGGTCTTGGCAGGGTTCACGTGCGTGTTTTAGGGTTGCCCAGCTGCCTGCCCGTCTAGGCTAGTCTCACCAGGGCCCCTGAGGGCACTTGGCCCTGCTCCACATGTTTCCCATCCTGTCTGAGGCCCACCTGGCCATGTCTGTTTCATGGTGATGTCAGAGAGATGCCAGAGAGGGCAAACTGGAACCCAGAGACCCTCGAAAGGCCAGGCCCTCCACAGGCGTACCATCCTCTCCAGCTCTTTTACTGACCACAGCAAGTCAAGTCCAGATACATAGGATGGGGAGATAGACTCTGCCTCTTTTGAAAGGGGAGCTGTTGATACAGAATTTCAAGATAAAGGGTGTGGGGGTCATTAATGCAATCCGTATACCATGAACCCATATAATTTGCCTCTTACTTGGAACTTAGGCTAATACTTCGCAACTAGTGCATGCCTAATAAATACATGTCACATAAAAGTAAAGTTGATTGATTAGATTTTCTGATCACAGCTGAGCTGACCTAAATGACGTAGCCAATAGCTGGAGTCTGTTAGAAGGAGTGTTCCTGTCGTCCGTGTAGAGTCCGAATTTCTCCTGCACTGGGTTGCAGGGACAGCTTGGTTACTACTAGGAAGTCCGTCTACTTGTCACCTTTTCTGTCGTGGTTCTGCGCTCGTCATTTTCAGGATCTGGGAGTATAAATGTCCGAGAGACAGGGAACAGAGCGGGGTGACGGTTGCCATGCTGATGTGCCTTGATTGCCTCTGTGAGAGAAATTCGGCTCTTGTATTGAGCCCCGAGTGTATGCAGAAGAAGCCGCTCTGTCCACTGTCTTTAACTTCTGTTCTTGTTTCTCCTCCCTTAGAGCAGCACATGGAAAGTGGGGTCCACAGGCCAACAGCTGGTGCTTGTTAGAAATGCAAACGCTGCTTCCTGAATCAGACAGCCTGGGGCTAAAGCCCTGGGGAGTCTGTGTTTTAACCAGTTCTCTGGGTGATTCTGAAAGGGAGGAGGTTTGAGACATCCTGCGCAATCCCCATGCCACGGAGACAGTGTGGCTTCCCAGAACTGACTCTCAGATGGGGCGGGGTGTACATGGGGCACCTCTGAGGAGGTCACAGTGTTGTCTGAGCTTTGCGAGGGTCAAGATTACAGGTTCATGACCCCCTGGTGTTGGACGACAACAGGGGCATCCCCAAGCAGCTCCCTTAAGAGTTACTTGCCCTGCTTTGTCGTTTGCAAAGATACACCATCAAGGATGTCAGGGCTGTGTTTTATACCTGCCTGAAGTTATTGGAAGGCAGATCTCAAGGTTGGAACACTTTTCTCCTCCCCAGACAGATCAGGCAGGTGCCAGAACATGGGACAGACACGCTCAGGTTCAGACACCGCCTCCCCTGATCCCCACCCCAGGATCCCACGGGACCACTAGGCCTGTGGGCGCCCGCTTCTGATATATACAAAGAAATCTGTACGGACCGGTGAGGGCACCGTCAACGCAGAACCAACACTACTGCTGATCATGACGAGGAGCGCGGGGCCTTTGAAGCTGTTTTCCACCAGGGATAGTGGTGTTTTCTCCCTGAAGTCAGAGAAATGCCCGTGTCCACCCGCCTGCCAACTCCCTTGTGTTCTTCCAGCTCCGTGAACGAGGCCTGGCTTCCAGGCTGAACTCTGCACAGCCAGGCAGTCTACCTCTGTGTGTGAGAGCCAGAGGGAGAAGGAGAGACAGACAGACACAGTTACCGGTTTGCTGTCTCTTGGGCTGAATACCAGCCCCCTTGACCGTATCCCTCCCGTCCTTGTGTGATGGAGACTCACACAAGCCGCTTCTGTTTGATTCACATAGAACCGTGAGAAACAGGCCCGTATGTGAGGCCGTGTTTTTCATTCTATTCAGTCTTTGTATATTCAAATTCTTCCAGTTTCAGCTCTTGCTGTTCTGCCAGATTTCTATCGCATTGATGGCTTCTCTGAATTAATAAGTGTTTTGCAATCGCTGAAAAGTTTTCTTCCCCCAAGCACAGGGACTTATTCATACTGATTTTTTAAATTTTTCCTTTTCTCTTTCCTCTCTAGCTACTCCTTAGATGTTCTGTTTTGTAAAGTATTAATAGAATTTTTCTTGCGCCCTGCCGCTTTATCTGTTCAGGAGGTCTTTGCGAGGCCCATTGTACCCCGCTCTGTAGAGGAAAGAGCTCTGTTCTTCACAACAATGGTTGCCCCCAAAACACATACACAGATCCTCCTCCTCGCTCACCAGGGCGGAGCAGCTGTTAGGAGGGCAGCGTCAGAAAACACTGAAGCATAAGAAGGCAAAGAGGGACCCAAGTAAACACTGTGAAAAGGGTGGTGGGCATGGGTGGGGATTGAAAATACTTTTTTTAATTCAAAATATTTATTTCCTAAGGGGATCTGAGTTTCAGTACCCAAACATGGCCAACACAGAAGGGAGACTGTTTTTCTTACCATTAGGCATTTTCAGCTCAAAATGAGGACTTGGCAAACCTCTTAGAAAATATGGTGATGGGTGTGAAACGGACGTCAGGCTTACCTGCATGGTACCTGGCAGGCCTCACCGGTCACCCCACCCCCGGCCTGCACTCCAGGCAGTGGAATCCTCGTCGAGGCCCAGGGTCTGGGTCTGCAATGCCATATGTGCAAGTGTGACGGCTCCGTGTACAAACAAACCAGTTGATCTTCCGGAGGTCTTGCTCAAGGGGTGCGTGGGAGGCAGACCGCCGTGCTGTGTCTGGTCTCAGCAGGTGTCTGGGGGGCTCATCAAGCCTGCCTGGCCAGGGAAGGGCCTGGTGAAGGCACCCCCCGTCCAGACTAGCATCGCCTACTCCCCTCAGCCTGGTGCCCGGGGGAGAGAGGGCAGCTCCCTGCCAGAGGAGCACTCACCATGCAGGCCATCTCGCTCCCAGTCGCTGACTGCGGAAATGGGGAGCAGAAGGGGAAGGCCCCGGGAGCCTGTTTGTTCAGGCTCGGTTGCTTAGCAACATAAGGGGGCCCTGACTCCAGAAGGGATTTTGAAGCTAGGCCAGTCCCTCGGAGGTTTGTGTCTGGCTTGCCTACCCCTTCTTCCATTCTTACCTTGACTTTGCTCTTCCCCCTATTATATTTGATAGCATCTAAGAAAATAGATTTGATTTGTCTGGAGGCACCATTTTCAACCTGGTTTTATTGCTTCGCCCAGTGTCTTCCCCTCCATTGAAGACTGTCGTCTGGGAGGAGTGAGAATGAATAGCCGATGATTCTTTTTCTCAGCTGACTTAGCTCAGGCCCCCAAGCTCATTTGTGAGCCTTTGAGCTCCACTGAACAGTGCTCTGTCCTCGCCACCACACACACACACCCCCACCGCACTGAAATTGCTCCAAGCGTGGAGCCTTCTGGCTAACAGTTCTGTCCACCCACAGCCACATGGTTGGATTGTATTTTTTTTTTTTTCCGTTTATTTATATTTGGCTGCACTGGGTCTTCCTTGCTGTGCATGGGCTTTCTCCAGTTGCAGCGGAAAGGGGCTGCTCTTCCTTTCAATGTGCAGGGCTTCTCCTTGGGCTGGCTTCTCTTGTTGTGGAGCATGGGCACCTGGGCTTCAGAAGCTGTGGTGCGAGGGCTTGGCTGCCCTGTGGCATCTTCCCCGGCCAGGCATCAAACCCATGTCCCCGGCACTGGCAGGCAGATTCCCAACCACTGGACCACCAGGGAAGTTCTGGGTTATATTTTCACTGCCAACCTTGGGCACAAAATGCTCGAGGAGACCAGGCTGTACACCTGGCCAAACTCGGTGCAGCCTGCAAGTGAATGGCTGATGGTTTCAGAACAGCGCCTGCACTCACAATGTGTCTCCTGTGAAGCGAATAAAGGGCTGGATCATAAGTAAAAGGAGTGGACTTCAAAGCCAAATCTGGTTTCGTAAGTGATTTCTTTAGGTCTGTGTGGGACGTGAGTGTGGCTCTCTTTGTACCTGTGTCCAGACTTCCTCTTTGTGTAAGAACCGCAGCCATACCAAATCAGAGCCACCCTTAAGGACCGCATTTTAACTTCAGTTCAGTCGCTCAGTCGTGTCTGACTCTTTGTGACCCCATGGACTACAGCACACCGGGCCTCCCTGTCCATCACCAACTCCCGGAGCTTGCTCAAACTCAAGTCCATCGAGTCGGTGATGCCATCCAACCATCTCATCCTCTGTCGTCCGCTTCTCCTCCTGCCTTCAATCTTCCCCAGCATCAGGGTCTTTCCCAAGGAGTCTGCTCTCACTGGAACTATTTTCACTAACCATCAGGTTACCATTTTCCCTTAGTTACCTCTTTACATCCTGTCTTCAAATGCAGTCACATTCTCAGAATCTGGGCATTAGGATTTCAATATATGAATTTGGCAGGGGTGGGGGATGGAGACAGTTCAGCCCAGAACAATCAAAATGTTGAAGTTTCATTGTGTATAACTGGAAACATCCTGAAGGATGATTAAGTAAGCTGTAGCATCTCCCTCCATGAAATATGCGACAGTCAAGCTAGTATTCACAAGACCTCACACCTCTTAGGATGACTACTGTTTGGTTTTTATTTTTAAGGCAGAAAATAGCAAGTATTAGCAAGGATGTAGAGAAATTAAAACATTTGTGCACTTTTGTTTGGAATGTAAAGTAGTACAGCCACTGTGTACAGCAGTTCTTCAAAAAAATAAAAGAACAAGTTACTGCATGATCCAGCAGTTTGACTTCTGGGTATATATCCAAAAGAAGTGAAAGCAGAGACTCAAGATAGTCGTACACCCATGTTCATAGCAGCATTATTCACAATAGCTAAAATCCAAGCATTCATCGATGGGCATGTGGATAAGCAGATGTGATCTGTACATCAATGGAAGACGGATGAACCTTGAGGACATTATGCCAAGTGAGATAAGCCAGTCCCCCAAAAAGACAAATCCGTGTAATTCCACTTATGTGAAATACTTAGAGGGGTCCCAGTCTTGGTGACAGAAAGTGGGCAAGTGGCTGCCATAGGCTGAGGGGACGAAGGGGGTCCCCCTTAAAGGAGGTAGAGTTTCAGTTTTACAAGAGGAAAAAAGTTCTGGAGAGGATGGTGGTGATGCTCCTGCAACTTTATGAATTTATTTGATACCACTGAACTGTGCAGTTAAAGAGGGTTACAATGGCAATTTTTATGAGTATTTTACCACAAAAAAATCTAGGGGAATAAAAGATAGTATTCGTGATATAGTTATATGGGAAATGTTTGCAGTGTTGTAATATTATTTAAGTAAAAAAGAACAAGGGGAAAATTCCATGTGTGATATGATTTTAAACTATGTTAAAATAGGCATGCGTGCATTTGTGCTACGTCGTGTCCGACTCTTAGCGACCCCATGTCCTGTCCATGGGATTTTCCAGGCAAGAATACTGGAGTGGGTTGCCGTTTCCTTCTCCAGGAACCTTCCTGACCCAGGGCCTGAACTCACATCTCCTGCACTGGTAGGCAGATTTTTTTTTTTTACCACTGAGCCACCAGGGAAGCCATAGGCATAGATTTTTACAAAAATTAGAGGGAAGTACACCAGATGCTAAATGTGGCGGTGCTAGGTTGGAAAGACGGAAAGAAAGTGATTTATTTTCTCTTTTAATATTTGTGTTTTCAAATAGGTTTTAGTGAGCAACATGATTTCTCTAATGGAGACTGCCCCCCTCCCCTGAACATACAATGTGCCCTGTATTTTGTTAAAGTTCCTGAAGCAGACTCTGTTTTGTGTTCGCTCTGCAGGTGGAGGATGCGATGCTGATGTTTGATAAGACGACCAACAGGCACAGAGGTAAGAAGCCGCACGTGAGCAAGCAGCCCCTCCGTCCTCTCCTGGCCCCCAGCCCCACAGACGAAAGACAGCGACTGTTCCAAAATCAGGCAGTTGGAGGTGACGTCGGTTGTAGGTCTTTGCTAATGGAGGGCCGCGACGGTACCTAGAGTTGATACCGGACCGTTAAAACACCGTTTCCGGTGGGCTTGGGAGCTGTCATTTAATTATGCAGTCACACCCAACACGTTCTTGGTCCTTGCTGAACCAGGCTTTAAGCGAACCAAGTGGAAGTTATTCACAGCAATTAGTCAGTTGAGTTCTCAATTTGCACTGAAGGAGGTGGTTTAGAAGCACACTGTCCATCTAAAAAGCAAAAAAAAAAAGAAAGCACCAACAAAGAAACCTCTTCTAGGTTTATGTGGTGAGTGCCTTGTACATACGTCCGAGGTTTATGCAGTGAGTACAGACCTAGAAATGCCCTTTTGTGCCTCTCGGACGTTTGGAAGACGTTTACACTTCCCCGTGTTGTCTCCTGTGCTTGGTGTCTTGTCCACGTTTTAGAAAATGGGTTTCACCTTGGGGGTCTAAGAACCCTTGAAATGACATGCAAAGTATTTTATGTTATTCCCGGGAGAGGTTTCTTAGCTTTGAGTGGATTCTCAAAGGGGTGTCCGAGTTCTGCCACCTCAGTCCCCCAGCCCCAAAATAAGGACACATTGAGATGATTGCTGTAAATAGAAAATCGGATGACTCCAGAAAGTCCTTCCCAGAGGAAGCAGGGTCAGAAGTTATGGTTCGGCGTTCAGTCCTCCCATTCTCCAGAAGCTCTTGGTTTCTGGGGTGTGTATCCACCGGGCGTTCATGGGCAGGGTTTCTGAAAGAGGGTGGCAGGAAAGCCGTGTTCTCCAGAGAAGGAGCCAGCGAGCCGTGTTTCCTTGCCACTTGGATTACATTTAGATGTTTCCTGTGTTGTTTACATTCTCACTGTCACCTGTGATTAGTAGCAGTTACCCAGCGTTGACTGCCTGTCTCTCCTGCTCTGAGCAGGCAGGCTGAGTGAAAGGGAGGAAGGAGCAGAATGGGGAGTGGTGCTCGCAGGGCTGGGCGGAGGAGGGGCTGTCCTGAGGGCGCCCGGAAACCCAGCGACTCGTCCATCCAGCTACAGCATCCTCAAAAGGGAGCATGGAAAACTGGGCGGGAACTGCAGTATCAGGGAGGGTACATGCTGGGGAGGGACGGGGTGGGGCTGGAGGGGGAGGAGGACGGGAGGCAGGGGGAGAGAGAGGAGCTTGTAGATGTGATCAAGAGGACGATTGCCCTTGTCTTCTCCAGCGCTCCGGAGTGAGCGCCAAGGAGCGAGAGGAAGGTGGTGCAGGCGGTGGGCGATCCTCGATTACCTTGATCAGCACATGCACTGCCTCGGTCCGTGGGGTTTTCCTGGCACTGCTTCCACATGCATCTTCTAACTTGGTCTTCACAGCAGACCCTGGGGGTTGTTGTGACTTTGGGAAAATCCCGTAAGTTCTTCATGCCTCAGTTTATTCATCTGTAAGATGCAGGTAATGTTAGTCCCTCCTGACAGGATGGTTTGCAGCGTTCAGTGCTGGCAGAGAGGGGACTCACACCCAGGACGGCTGATTTCAGGTTCTGTTATCTGTTGTCTCCACGTGGGGACGGGGTTTGTTGAGAAGGGTGTTTCCAGCCTTTGATTTTCAGGGTGGGCATAGCTCATCTGAGTGAGGCACTGGCGTTCGGTGTTAGAATTCATAATCCTGGGAGACTCCGCAGCAGTTTCTAGGTAGTATTGTTGTCCTTTTCTGAATATCATTGAATAAAGGTGTTTTCGATCTCCTGCTCTGCGTTAGGCCTTGTGTGGGAGAAGATGATGGATCATCTCGTTGAACCGTCTCAGCTGAGCAGGGAAAGAGTTTCACCATCTGAGGGACCTGAGGAGGGGAGGTGACTGTGAGTCTCTGGGCACTCAGCTGATAGCAGGCGGAGCTGGATTCACAGCCAGGGCATCAGGCCCCCGGCCAGCCTGCGGAGGAGGCCGCCAGGAAAGCCTCCCCTCTTTCTGACCCAGGGGCCGCCTGCTGTTGGGGAAGCTTCCTCTCCTTCTCCAGGGGCGCTGGGTGCAGGGACGGGGTGGTGGCCCCTCTGTGACCAGGTCAGGGAAGGGTTTCTGGTTGTGAGCTGAAGGGAGCTTGTTCTGTGGCCCAGTGCTCAGGGTGGCTCCAGGAGCATCGTTGCTCATGCCCCTGGTGAGGCAAGGGCAGGAAGGTGGGCAGAGCCCCTGGCACAGGCACGGCCCTCCCCATAGCCTCCTGGCCTTCCTCTGATCGGTGCCAGACCCCTTATGTGGTTTGTGGAGTCAGAACAGGGTGTCAAAAACCACTAAGAGTCTACGGCCGTACCACCCTGAACGTGCCCGATCTCGTCTGATCTCGGAAAAACCACTAAGAATCTCAAGATGGCAGCTCAATTCAACCAAGAGTTGAGCCCTGCTGAGCCTGGGGTGTGTGCGGTGGCACAGGAAGCCGGCCTGCACGGTGCAGCCTGGGGCTGGCCTGATGCTGGCCGAGCGGGTAAGAGAAGGCGAGAGGGGCCGCGTGCCTAGAGGTTTCAGCAGGGGGGGCCTGACACCGGCTGCTGGCTGCCCCTGTGCAGACATCTGCCCCCACTGTTCTTCCTGTATGAGCGGGGGCTTCAGGCTGCCCACGCTTTCCAGCCCCTCTAGCTGAGAAAGAGGTTCCCTTTGGACTGGGGGCCAAAGCTGGGGTAATAACTTCACTGGTTCAGAGCATTAGGTGAGGAAAGAATTTTCTCAGAAATATAAGAACGTATCACAAGAGAAGCTCTAGTCACATACTTGTAGAGCAGGCGGGCCCCACGGCCCTGGCCTGATGGAATGTGCATTTGGAATCGGGTGATAAGCACGAGAAAATAAAATCCTTCTGCAGCCACCTTGCCCCAACCTTCCCTTCACCTCCTCGGCTTCCTGCTTTCCATTATCTTATCACGAGGAAAGTGCTGCCCTAGCAGAAGTTGAGGACACCTCTCTGGCTGGCGCTGCCGCCAGCTCGCCGCTGACAGAGGCGCAGACCATTAACCCCTCCGTGGTGTCAGGGCGCTTGTTCAGTGCTGCCCATCAGCATCTGACCCAGCTCTGCTGGGCGGTGACGTGTCCTCCGCCCCAGGCGTTTTGAATACCACCTGTGTGCCCTTGAACTGTGACCACTGCCGTGCAGGAAAAACTCCAGGGCACGGGGCCTGGCCTTCGGGGAGTCAGGCCGCACTTGCCATTAGGAGCCAGGAGTTGGGCAGAACTTCCCCTCCTGGTCCCACTGTGGCCGTCACCTCTCTCTCCCCCGAGGGCCCCGTAGGCACACGGGCGGTCCTCAGTGGCATCTGCACAGCAGTCTGCTCCTCCTGTTCACAGAGGCGCCAGCCTGTGTCTCTTCCCCTTGTACATCCCCACTTGGACCGCAGTGGCACCCTGGGAAAGGGTCCAGGGGACAGCGAACAGTGAGCCCTCTAGGGAGGGGAGCCCTCTGGGGAGATGCTTCCTCCATGCTGGAAGCAGGAAGGTTATGCAACATCTGATTTGCACGGAAGCGTGGAGTCTTCCCCCTTTCATCCTTTCTGGGACCGCCTCCCAGCCCCTGTGGACCCCATGGGTTTAGTCAGGGGCGCTTCTCCTAATCTCTCCAAACCCTCCGGCTCCGCCTCTGGAAAATACAGGAGCCAGGACTGATGAGCCCCGGGGCCTGAAGTGTGCTTCTGGCTGGCCCAGGTTGTCTCTCTTTCCTGTGTTCCCTGGGGGAGGGGGAGCACTCGTTGCGCGTGTGGGTCCCTGAGGCGGGGCAGGGGATTCGCGGGGGCTGCTCTGCTGACCTGGGATGCCCTGCGGCGTTTGAAGGGAGGGTGGTCCTCCCGCCGCCCCAGTCACACCTGTATGTCGCTCGGGCGTGGGAGGCAGCTGACCCCGGAAGCAGGTGTCGTCCTGGCCTTGCACTGAGGAAGTCCCGGAGGGGACCAGGAGCTGGAGCGCCGTCCAGCAGCATCCCAGCATTCCTGAAAGGGGTTCCGGCCTCCCGCCACAGGGTTCTGTGTTAACCAAGTTATGTTGACACTCCCAGTGGAAGTAGTCACATTCTAAGCACCCCTCAACCAAGCACCTAAACGAAGCTACCCAGAGCCACACACTAGTCTATACAGAGCCTAGACATAAGCCCAGCCTGTCCAACCCTGAGCCAGCACCCTTAACCGCTCTACAAGCGTGTATGCTAAGTCCCTTCAGCTGGGTCTGACTCTTTGTGACCCTATGGACTATAGCCCTCCAGGCTCCTCTGTCTGAAATTCTCCGGACAAGAGTACTGGAGTGCCATGCCCTCCTCCTTAAGCACTTGAGCATCTCCTTATCATTAGTCCTCCTCCACATCTGTCCTCTTGCTGGACTGCAGTGTTGCTCCATTTTTCAGATGGATAAACCGAGGCAGGTACAGTTTCGAGAAGTCACATGTCTGGTCCCTACAGCCGGACGGGAAGCTGAGCTCCTGGGAGAAGCTGGGGCCTTCTTAGCATCCATCACTTCATTCCATGGCCTTCTCTGGGATTCTTTGTGCCAGAGATGGAGAGAGAATGGCGGCTTTCCAGTCTTTCCAGAGTCATTTCATTTGCTCTCTAAATGTTCTTAGAGGTGGGCTGAAAAATATTGGGCTGATCATCTAAGGATTTAATCATTGGGGAAAACTTTGTTGCTATATCCTTGCAAAACTCAGATAAGATCTTGAATTCAGCATCAGGTATTGATTCCAGAGTGGAGCTGGAGGTGAGCGGGGGTGGGGAGGGAGGAACAAGGTGCCGTCCTTTCTAATTTGCTCTTTGGTGGGTGGTGGCGGGGTGGCTGGTTGAGAGCGGGGGGCGGGAGGGAAGGTGGCACCCCTCAGCGCTTGCTCTCCCATCTCCCCACGTCAGCCCTGTTTGAGACCATGAATTGGGGATTCTGGGTGCTGAAGAGCATCTCTCAGTCACCTCCTGGGGGGGTAGGGAGACCCCCCTCATTCCAGGGGAGCCTCAGCTCTGCCCCTTGCCCCTGACCTCAGCCTCCACGCCAGGTCCCCCCAAGTCTGGCTCATCAGGGGAGAGCTGGGTGCTTGGAGGCCCGAGGGGAAGTGAACTGGGTGTCTTTGAAGCTTGTCTAAGGGTGGCCTGCGGAGGGTGGCGGGAGGGGGTGGTTTCCGGCCCAGTACCTGGGGACAGGCCCTCCTCCGCACTCCCCATGGCTTCCATCCCCCAGCAGGCGTGTTTGTCTCGGAACATTGCCAGACGCAGAGGAACAGGATACACTGAGAAAAGTAAAGGTCCATGTGATGGATGGCTCCTCTCCCGACTGTTAGCAGTGGCTTATTAAGTGTGATGCCAATGGCCCTGGGGAGGAACAGGCTCTGAGCCAGTCCCCTGCCCCGATCTCAGCCCTCAGCCCTCAGCCCATGGCGGTCCTCTGAAGCTCAGGGAGCACGTCCCCCACAGGCTCCCTGCACAAGGGGAGTCCTCCCCCAGGAGAGCTGTGCCCCTCGGGGGCCCCCAGACTGGAAGGGGGCTGTGGTGGGCCCTGTGGTCAGGGCAGTGGCTTCCTGCAGGCTCGGGCGTGGGACTGAGCTGGGCTTCAGAAGCCCAGACAGCATCTCTGTCCCCAAAACCAGCTGGCTGAGGTTTAAGGTTTCTGTAATCTGTGTGATCAGCTTATTAAAATGGTGCCTGTGAGATATAGCTGGAGCAGTGATAGAAGATAGTGCATTTCTAAGGAGAATAACCAACCCTTAATGTCCTGACTACCTGCCAGACACTCCCTGTTGAAACTGACCTCTGAAGTCCAGACTGACTCTTTTATGTACACTAAAAATGATTAAAAATCACACTGTAATTGTTTGCTTATTGATGCCTGTTTCCCAAGGGGGAGGGGGCATGTAAAAAGAGTTTCACAGCAGCGTAAATTAAATTAAAAATAAAAAGGTATTGCTTCATTTGTAGGTGTGGGCTGTCACAGATAATGTGTGTGTGTCTTTCCCAAGGAGAGTCTAACATCCTGACTTCATTTACCCGGGAGAGAGGGCTGGGATGCTACAATTTATAAATGTGACTTTGTAGGCTGGAGGGGCTTCCCCGGTGGCTAGGAGGGTCAAGAATCTGCCTGTAACGATGTCACTTCCACTTGCAGGATGGAGGAGTAAGAAGTGTGCTTGACCAGGAAGATAAGTCCTTCTGGGTGGAAAGGGCTGTGGGTGGGGTAGCAAGCGTGAGGAGGGTTTAGGAGTCACAGCAGGTGGGGACGCCTGAGCCGCTCTGACACGAGGCCGTACTGCACCACACCCATGCCCAAGCTCAGCACCTAGGGCATGCTAGGGGCTGCCCCGGTTGGTTCAGTGGTAAAGGATCCACCTGCAGTGCAGAAGACACAAGTTCAATCCCTGGGTCTGGAAGATCCCCTGGAGGAGGGCAGCCCACTGCAGTATTCTTGCCTGGAGAATGTCATGGACACAGGAGCCTGGTGGGCTGCAGTCCAGGGGGTCACAAAGAATCAGACACAACTGAAGCGGCTTCACACACATACACACACCACAGACACACACACATAGACACGACTGAAGCAGCTTAACACACATACACAAATGTCACAAAAAGTCAGACACGACTGAAGTGGCTTCACACATACACACCCCACAGACATACACACACAGACATGACTGAAGCAGCTTAACACACACACGACACACACACACACACACACACACACACACACTCCCCGCTAGAGTCCTGCCCTTTGCATTCCCCCACCTCAGAGACCTGCTCTCTCGTCCCTGTGCTGGTCTCCGAAGCTGAGAGGTACCCATCACTCTCTAGCCCAGGTCTGAGATGCATTACGGGGTACACTGGCGACCTGTGAGCCAGTAGCTGGTCGTTACTGGTGTTGGTCTGCACCTGAATTGGAAGCCGTCAACAGGAAGGTGCTGGTCTGTCACAGGCCACTGACGCCGAGGGTGCTGGTGGGCAGAGCTTTCAGCCTCGCCGTAGTGCGGTGAAGTCACCCACGTGCTGGTGGGCTTTTCCGTGCAAGTAGAGAGTTGGATCAGCGTAGCTGATAATCCTCTCCTCTGCCCAGAGTGGACCGGTGTCAGTGTGGACCGCCTGTTGCGGTGAGGTTTTGATAGCCGTGGCGTCTATGGGAGGATGTTAGAGTGGGGTGGAAGCTCAGTGCAGTTGACTCTGTCACCCCTCTTGGATAGAAGAGATTTGGTGGGGGGGGCGGGGTGCTGGCAGTGAGGTGTATTTGCTGCCGGTGGGTTCTTGAAGAGGTTCTCTTGGAAAACAGTGATGGGCTGACTTGAAGTTGGGTGGACTTCAATTAGCACGAGGAAAAACTGCCAAGCCCTGCAGCAGGGTGAGCTCTGCACTGGGTTCTGTGGTCCCAGCGAGCTTGTTCTAAGGGTAAGCCCCACAGCGGGGTGAGCTCTGCACTGGGTTCTGTGGTCCCAACAAGCTTGTTCTAAAGCCAGGCTCCCTACAGGGGCGCCCAGCAGAGGATGCACCCCGCCTCTTCACTCTCACGGGGCTTTGCCCAGAGGCTCTGGGGCCCAGCCCCCACCCCCGGGACCCCACTGCGGTCCCCTCGAGGCCTGACCTGTCGCCGGATCCCTCTCAGGACCTCCTGCAGAGGAAGGGCCGCTCGAGGGTGAGGGAGGGGAGTGGGGTAAAGAGCTGCGGGCCCTCCCCAGCCAGCTCTCAGAGACCGGCCCCGGAGCTGTCTGCACATTTTATTTTCTTGTTAAATAAACACCATTAGCCTTCCCGAGAAACCGGTGCAAACACGACCTCACAAATAACCAATTAGAAGGGCAGGGTTGAAGGGGACCGTGAATTTGCAAACATGTAGAGGAGGCCATTAAAGATGCCTGTGGCTCCCCCAGCCCTGGCAGCATCGATCTGAGACCTTAATTTTATTTCTGACAGGAAAGCAAGGAGCACGCTTTATTTATTTTTTTATTTTTTTTCCCTGAAGCTAACTGAACTGCATTCCGGAAGCACCCATTCCGGCACTGTCTCTTGAGATATTCATCAACACGGGAGCTCGGTTCCTGTTCCTGCGCTTCCCCAGTGGTCAGGGACCCACACAGAGCCCACAGTGCCTTGGCAACAGGGAGGTGGGGACTGTGCTCCCTGGGTGCCCTGAGGTGTCCCTGCTGGAGGATGAATCTGAAGTTCCCTTCCTTAAGAGCCCTGGCCCCAGAGGGTGCTGACCTAGGAGATCTTCCTGCCTCCCTCCTGGCTGCGGCTCACGGATGCAGAAAGGAATGGGCCCAGGGTCTGTCACTTCGTTGACCAAGAAAAGGTTTTTTTGCTGAGCGAGACAACGAGGCTTTTGTTGGGCCCTGTTCCCAGAGAGGCCCCGCTCCGACTGTCGCGTGGTTTCAGTTCTCTGAGGAGAGAGGCGCCTTCAGCTCGGCCACTTGGTTAAAAGCTTCCCCTTTCTTAGCATCCCGGCGCTGCTAGGGGCGGACCTGGGGGACCAGAGCCGGGCGGCCGCCTCCTGCCCAGACTGGAGACGTCCCTGCGTTTGTACAGCTCAGGACTCGAGCTTGTGCTTGGGCCCTGGACTTGGAGGACCTTCCCTGGCCCGCTTGTGTCTGTCTCAGGACACTCTGGAGAGAGCCTGGGTTTAGCGCTGCCTGTACTTAGCTCCTGGAGGAGGGCGCAGCAGCCCCCTCCAGGGCTCTTGCCTGGAGAATCCCACGCAGAGGAGCCTGGCGGGCTGCAGTCCACGGGTCACAGAGAGGCAGACGCCACGGAAACGCTGTAGCACGCACATACTCGGCTTCAGCCCCAGCTTCCCGTGGGTGCGGCCCCCGAGGGCTCTGAGCCCCGTTTCTCTCTTGTGGAGCCAACACCCCTGCTCCGTGAGCGTTAATGAGCCCCTTGTGAAGTGCCCAGCGAGAGCAGTCAGTGCCTAGCGAGAGCGGTCAGTGCCCAGCAGCCTTGGTCCTTTCCTTTCAGCCTTGAAGAACTGCCGGTTTAACTTCTTTAGACACATTACACTCGTTGAATTTTTAAGACCTGGTGTTTCTCAAAAAAAGTTTTCCCCTCCCCTTCCTACACGAAACATGTGCTTGCCAGTGCATGGACTATTTCTGAAAAGATAGTCATGAAACTGGTAACAAAGACTGAGAATGGCCTCGTGGCTAAGAGCTCTTGCTCTGGAGTCAGACAGCTGGTGTTTGAATCTGAGGTTTGTGACTTCATAGCTGTGTGACCTTCGGCAAGGTACCTACCCTCTCTGTGACTCAGATTCCTCATTTCTGTAAAACAGGAATGATGACACCAGGTTAGCCTGAGGCTTGTATCAGTTCCTAAGTGTAAAGGATTTGGAATAATCTCTAGCTATAGAAAGCACCTAAATATGTTTTATGCATAAATACACAGACTCTTAGATGCAGATACGCATAAATTAAAAACAAACAAACAAACAAAAAAACAGCATTTGCTTCTGGGCAAGAGGATTCAGTGGCCAGAGGTCCAGAGATTCAGGAAAACTTTTCACTTCGTACTCATTTACCTTTTGAATTTTTGTACCCTGTGTGTTTATTCGCTAGTCAAACACATACTAGGGGCCCCTCAGGGCTGTCTCAGCATCATCCTTTACTTGAAACAGTTCACCCCAATTTGGGTTGTAAAGGTGGTGGGGCAGCATGAGAGAGTTTTCGGAAGTTGTTCCTCCCATCTCAGTACTCTGAGAGGAGTGTTACAAGTCACTTCTGCCTCGGCCCTGACACGTGGTGTCAACAGGTTTGAACTTGGTTGTCCTCCCGGGGTTGGTGGAACTTGTGGCGTCTTAGGCCGAATGAGGGGTGGGTCCTGCCTCATCTGAGTTTCCTGTCCTGCCGGGGAGAGGAGGTCTAGGAGCTCCAAACAAGACTTACTATATGCAGCCGACAAGCCTCTCTGCCTCTGAGTCGCCTCTGTCTTTTTCTTTCCATAAACAGAGTCGGATAGATAGATGAGGACTCTCTTCCTAGTTTCTGCTCTTCCCAGACAACGTGCTATTAATAGGATAACCAGACCAAGCCTTGATCTGAAAAGAAGCCCCGGATGCTTGAGTTTATCCCAGACCAGAGGGGAAGAGGTCAGAGCAGGGAGGTCGTCGTTCCAGGAAGGGTCTTTTCTTTTTAGTTGAGGGAAAAAAAAAAACAAACTTAAAAGCATCTTGCTAACCCAAGTTATGTGGGGACCTTACACAGTATGGCAGATACAGAATCTTCTGTGTCTCGGTTGCTTGAAGCTTTAAGAGTCAAAACAGGTGCCCAGCTCGTGAAATGCGAGAGGTGTCTGGGCCACGTGGCGAAGGGGGAGAGCCTAGGTTTCCAATTTCAGTGCCACTGTTCACCAGCTGTGTGACCTTACTCAACTTCTCTCCACCTCAGTTTTCTTATCTGTTAAATGGGGAGTGGTATTAACTTGTGGACTAGTGAGGTTTGAGAGAGAAAGTTTATGTGAAGCATCTGATGTTAGTACTATCTGTAAATATTAGCTTTATTACTGTCATAGTAACTGCTACTATGTTATTACCAATAAGAGTACTGTCCCTATTGCTTCTTGACAAATGAAGGCTAAAGTAGCTGATTGGTAACAATACTGACCCTCTAGGGAGCTGTTGGAAGATGCTGATAGGTTTCCTTCATGTTATGGCTTGAATCGTATCCCCCCAAAGAATTGTGGCAGTCCTGGCCTCTAGACCTTGTCTGGAAATAGTGTGTGTGCTCAGTCGTGTCCGACTCGCTGTGACCCCATGCACTGTAGCCCGCCAGGCTCCTCTGCCAATGGGATTCTCCAGGCAAGAATGCTGGAGTGGGTTGCCATGCCCTTCTCCAGGGGATCTTCCTGACCCAGGGATCGAACCTGGGTCTCCTGCATCGCAGGCGGATTCTTTACCTTCTGAACCCCCAGGGAAGCCTTTGCAGACGCAAGACGAAGTCACATGGGAGTAAGTGGGTTGAGCCAGACAGGTGTCCTTCTAAGAAGAGGGAAGACATGGAAGGGAGACACGTGGTGGCGTGACCACGGAGGCAGAGGGGCGTGTGGAGCTGAGAGCCCAGGATCACTGCAGCCAAGAGGAAGGCATGGGGCAGATTTTCTTCTAGAACCTTCTAGAGGACATGGTCCTGCCAACACCTGGCTCACAGATTTGCAGCTTCCAGAGCTGTGAGAGAACACACGGCTGTTGTTTTCAGCCCCCAGTTGGTGGCACTTTGTCCAGCAGCCCTAGGACATGCACAAGCAGGACGAAGCGTTGCTTCCTGTCGGGCACACCCCCTGCTCACCGCTCTGTAGTCAGAGCGGGCGCTCACAGCCCCGTCTCCCTGCAGTTTCCTGTCCCCATCACAGTTGCTGCCTCCCCAGAATTATGCGCAAGAGAAATCAAAGACCTTCTGTTATCCTTAACTGAGAACACAGTCTCCACATCCTGCATGGCATGGCTTGCCCAAGTCTAATTTAGCCAGAGACCATGACCAGCGACCATGACCTTACATTGTTAGAGATAACTTTTTGGTTAGAGAGAGAGGCCCTCAGAGAACTCTGAGGTTTAATGTTGAACTGGTAGCCTTCAGAGCTCAGTCGTTTCTTTATAAGCCAAGGATTTACTGATAGCACCTAGGAGTTGTTGGAGCCCCCAAGTCTAAAAATGCATGCCATACCCAGTAGACTGGTATTTCTATCTGGTTCATTCAACTTGGTTATTTAGGGAAATAAAAATAAGGCCAAAAGAGAGAGAAAGAGAAGGAAATCGAGAGAGCTCATGTACAACACAAACCTTGCCATCTTTACATAGCTGCCCCAACTTCCACCCTGGGGAAAAAAAAAAACAGAAAAAGAAGGAAAATAGCAAGACAACACTGAACTTCAAGTCCTGCCAGACAGACTTCTTGATTTCTTTATTTTGTCCCAGAAACCCTTCCAGGCAGGAACATTCGCCAAATTCAATCCTAGAGTGAATTTCTGAGCTAAATTAATGCAGTTGAGGGTCAAAGTGGTAACACCTACAAGGTCTCTGGGCGGAGGACGCCAGTGGGCATAGCAGTAATTAATAGTTTCAGCCCCCGTGTGGTTGTGCGTCTCTTAATCCTTGGGTTTGGTTGGCAAACCCGACAGTCTGTAAAAAAAATAACTGCCATGGTTTCACTGTGATCAAAGTTGTGTGCCTTTGAGTGCTCCCTACAAATTTGAGATTTCTTCCTCAACTTGCCACCCCAACTTGATAGCAGGAGATAATTGAAAGCGCCTCTTTTCTGAGCGTTTCCAGCACCGGTGCCTGTGTTCCAGCACCCCAGGCGGAGCCAGCGCCTCTGCGCCAGATCCACAAAGCTGTCAGTGCCGACATCCGATGTATTATCTCGGAGGCTGGGCTGGTTCATGGATGATTCATGACTCCGCTTCCCACTGCTGCTGGAGGTGACATCATCCATCCTGCGCCCAGAATAGATCCAGAGGCAACAGTGGCCCCTGCTTTGTGTCTCTCACCAGCCCCAGGCTCCCTCCCGAATCACACTCCGCAGCTGCATGTTCGCTGGGTAGAGTGGTCGTGGGTGGACCCAGAGCCCGCTGGAAGTATCTCCTTAGTCGGAGGCTGAAAAGGCGTTTCAGCGCTGTTGGGGCTGCACTGTCAAGCCGAGGAAGGAGCTTGTCCAAAGTTCACCTCTTCCCCCTTCAGTTCTTTTAGTTGGCATTTAGATGTTACCCAGAACCCAAGGAGCTCCACGACTCCAGCTTTGCTTTCCTCACTCGCGGGCAGGGCCGGTGGGGAAGGTCCAGGTGACATGCGTCATCCCACAGCCCAGCCTTAGAAGCCTGTAAGATGAATGACTGTCTTCTCGGAGGTCTGGACTTCCTCAGCGGTTTTCAGCCCTGGGTGCACTTTAGAATCGCCCAGGGAGTTTTTAAAACATCCTTATGTCTAGGGCTTACTCCAGATCAATTAAGGGAGACTTGGGCTTGGAGCTCGGGCCAAGTTTTCACGCTCCCCCCAGCTGAAACTGATGCACATTGGGGCTGGGAAACCCCTGGGTCACATGATCTCCCAGGCCCCTTCCAGCTTTGAAACCGTTTAAAAAGGCAGTGCTATGTACCAGGCCTTTGATCACCCTGAGTCTGAGACATGTGGGTGCCTGGGCAGTCGGGTGGCATATGCCCTCTTGTGTAAGCCTGTGGTGGGTGGCAGTGGCCTCCAGTGGTTGACGCGGGGAGTGGGAGGTGTGAATGGCTACCACCCAATTGTTCTGGTTGTGAATCCAGTTATCCCCTAGTGATGGGACGTGCTGGCTTCCCGTCGCTGATAGGATGAGGCCTGCAGTGCTGGGCTGTCGAGTCTCTCGTTCCTCCCTTTTTCCCTCTCCAGCTTCACCCCGGACACGTTCCCTGCAACCTTGTGACCTGGGCGCTTCCTTAGCAGGGCCACCCGCACAGGCTGTTCCTTGAGTTGCCAGGAACAGTCTGTCTCACAGTCGACTAACTCCTCAACTTTTAGGCCTGGGGTTAAATGCCCTTTCCCCGGGGAAATCTTCTCAAACAGATAAGGACAGCTCCGGCGGTGGCTGGTTCCCCCGTCCTTCGTTTGGGCACCTCTCAGTTCTTCACCGCTGTGCAATGTGCTTGCTTACTTGGTTCCTCTGTGTCTTCCCCCTCCTCACCCCGTGCTCGGCAGACATCACTGACACACGAGAGGGCGGCTGGCCGACAGGCAGGCCCTCCTCACCTCCACACTGGTCTCGCTCAGCTGAAGACGGAGAGTGAGCAGTCTCCGCTGCTTTGCTGCGTGCTCCCTCCCGGCCAAGACATGCTCCAGTAAAACGGTGCAGAGCCCTTGGCAGGAGCTTGGTGTAGGAGCGACAGGTGTTTTCTGGGGAGGGCTTTGGGGAATTGAAGAGATGGTTCCGAACACTTTTCAATTTTCCCAGCACCTTAGGAAAGAACAATTACCCGGTGGACTGATGGGAGTTCGTTCGTTCTTAAGAGGGAAAGAAAAAAAATGTCCTTGGTATTGTTGTAGTCGCCCTTTACAGCTGAGTTGGAAGAAAGACTGAAAATACGGGTTCAGTTTTTTTTTTTTTTTTTTTTTTAAAAAGATCAGTCCTACATGGCTAACCCTGATGCCCGGTGTAGGCTGGTGGGCTGGTGGGAAGGTTCTCTGCCCTGAGGTCTGTAGCAGGATTTTAAATGCTCATGCAAAAAATGTGTACTTAACAGATGGATTCCTAAATTCCCTCCCCACTTCCAAAATCACTAGGCTTGGCATCTGAAGTCTTCTTTTAATTAAGTTGATTCATTTGCCCTGGGAAGATTTCCTGATTCAGCTAGTATATTTATGTATAAACTACTCTGGAAACACCTGGCAATTTTTCTGAGTGACAATAAGGAGATGTAGTCTGAAAATTACGGTTTAATTTGCTCCCTCCCCCTTGATGTCTTACCTTAAAAAAAAAAAAGGGTAAGATTTACAAAAGCTGCTTTGTATTTGGCCCATAGTACTAACCCTGTTTTCCAACAGAAATATGTATCAACAATACCTAATAATTTCCCTTTATGTATTTTTAGAGCTCTAGCTTCTAATGGACAATTGAATCATCCCCTGGCAGATGGGAAATCATCTAATTGCATGTTTTTATTTATTGTGAGTGTTCGGTTAGGCTCCAGAAGAGATTGGTGAGCGTATTAAAAAAGTCAGAGTAAACAGTGTATTAATGACTATTTTCTGGGATTACCTGCCTTGGGTTGCATCATATCAGTGCACATTTGAATTGGTTGTGGCCCTTGGTTGGTTTAGGCTACCCTGGTGGCTCAGACGGTAAAGAATCTGACTCCAGTGCAGGAGACCCAGGTTTGATCCCTGAGTCAGGACAATCCCCTGGAGAAGGAAATGGCAACCCAGTCCAGTATTCTTGCCTGGAGAATCCTCATGGACAGAGGAGCCTAGTGGGCTACAGTCCACGGGGTCGCAAGAGTCAGACACGACTGAGCGACTGACACTTTCGTTTGGTTGGTTTTTTAAAAAAAATAGACTGGAATCAAAGATGTTATCAAGGATTAAAATAGAAAAGTAGATACCTGTCTCTGTCTTTTACTTTATTTTCGGTTTGTGGTTCCTTTGTTATGAGACTACAATTAAAATCCCCTGGTAAAATAAAGGCTCGTGTCCTGGCCTTGTATTAACTTTTCCTGGGTAGTATAAGCAGCTGCCACAAAGTGGTTTGAATCCTAAGTGGCACCTCGAGGGTCCGTTTAAAAATAAATAAATAGTAAGGTTCTTTTTCGAGCTGTGGGGCTTGAGGTACTGCAGGTAGCCCCGCAGATCTTGCCGCTGCAAGGGCGGTAGCAGCTTGGGTTGTGAGGGAGAGGAAGAGCAGCTGCGGCTGGGTTATTAGTCATTCCATGAAGAAATTGATTTGATAAATAATAAAGCAGTGATATTAGCAACACAAGCTTGCAGGTCAGATGACTCCGATGAAAGCCCCCAGTTAAGTGTGCGTAATGGCTTGACAATATAGATGCCTTCTAAAAACATGCTGTTTTAAAATGGAAATTGGACTGTTCGTGCAATTCTTAGCAAATATGCCAAGATCATTACCAGAGGGAGCTTGGAAATCTGAAGGATGATCTTCCTGTTTAATCTGGCCTCTGCCCTCCCCCTTTCAGACGATGCTTAAACTTACTTTGTTTCCCTGTCCTTGCCTTTTCATTTTGTTAACTGTTTTGATTTGTAAAATGCTATGCCTCACAGAACACTCCTTTATGATGATTTACTGTGCTGTTCTTATCTTTCACCTTAAATCCTTGATAAGAGCATTTTAAAAATGAAATTGCTACCTGACACTATTATAAAATCTTGGCTGGCAGCCAGGGGAGAAACGAGTGGTGGGGGGCGGGGGGCGGAGGGGGTGGTGCAAGGGGAGAAAAAAGGAGATGAAGTTTAGAGAAAGGAAAGATTTTTAAAGGAACCGTGTAGTGTAGTGCTTTTTTTCCTTGAATTCGGTAAGATTTTTTTTTTTAACTGGAGCATTAATACACCCTTGCTAATGCCCCTCACCATTGTACATGAATGAACCATGAGTAGGAGGTGGGTGAAGACAAGTGAGGGGTTTGCTGGCCACGGGTAATCTGCAGTGAAGATGAAACTCGTGTGTATCTTTGGCTGTGGGTTGAAACTGGATGGGTGGATGGATGGATGGATGGCATTTAAGCACCTCCATATTTATATCCTGGAACACGTGGTCTGCCTAACTCCAGACATGTCCTCTCCTGTCCCCTCTTCTTGCTACTCTGCTTAAGATGAGTCAAAGCAGATCTCCTCTAGTTGCAAAGTTGTGGTGGCTGACTTGCCTAGGTTAAGATTATACACTGCAATGAAAATATTATTTTGTGTCTGTTTGGCTGCGTTGTGCATCTGGAGGTCTCTATCTAGTCACAGAAGGCATTGGTGATGAGTTTTGCAGGGGGGCATTCGTAAATAGAGCTGTTGGAACTAGCAGGTCGTTTAAATTCTAATCTAGTGATTTAATGGACTCTTGTCTTTAATTCCTGTAACATGGAGAAGACAGCGATTCTCATCCCATCATGGAGCTGTTGACCCCTCTCTTTACTGACTGGTGCTTTGAGGACAATGATGGTGAATGGAGAACTTACATTAGAATAATAGGTTTCCCAAGTGCCCCGCTGAGAAGAGGGTAGGTAATGATGACGATCTTCTGCAGGAATCACAGTGTCCACCGGCTTATCCAACATGGGCGTTATTCTCTGTCTTCCGGGAGTGCCGTGTGTGCAGACCTGCCGGTAACTGTCCTCGATTACTGGATGGGGAGGAGGCAGCAGCAGGGACACGAATCACCCGTCGGGGCTCCAGCAGCCCAGGTACAGCCTCGGGACGCCGAGGTCACAGCCGGTGGGGCCCCCTGTGTGTCGCTGGTGATACTGGAGCCATTATGCCCAATTGATCACAAGCCTCGTGAAAATATAATCTGCCACCAAAACGACTGCTTTTGGAAACTGTCTTGTCTCTTTTGAGTCAAGACTGGAGACAACCAGACAAGGTTGGGTGGTGACGAATAAAGAAACATTACTTTCTGAACACAATCTTCTGTTACCAGTCACTTTTCAACAGACATTCAATCAAAATGCTAATAGCAGCGGCAACCAGGGAATGCGGTTATTGTAATACTAATTGATTGGTTGGAGGGTGGGTTTTGATAAGTGCAGCTGAAGATTTTGGAAATATGATTCTCTTTAATTACAGCGACACTTAATAAAAATGAACCAATGATTTAATGATGATTTCCTGGGCAATGGCTTGAAGATTTTGATTTTCAAATGCGATATGGTGGGAGTATATCAGAAAAACAGAAAGCCCTTGGTGGGTGGCCTTGCCTTTTATCAAACCCAGGCCTAGAGAGAGAGTCAAAGCTAGAGCACCGCCCTCGGAAGGCTGTGTGGAACCTGCAGGGGCGAGAGTGATGCTTATGAGGGATGGTGAGCCGACCAGTAGATTCCAGCTTGGAATACTGGCGTTTCTGGGGCTGGGGGTCATGTCGATCTGGTCACGTGTTCCCTGTGGGTTTCCTCAGATGGCCCAGGGCAGAGTAAGCCCCGCTGCACCAGCAGAGGCACATCCCGTGCAGACCCTCTTGGGCGTCACGCTCGCGTCCCATGGCCGCTCCGCGCCGGGCCCCTTCTGTGTTCCAGGAGCTGTTGTAGTTCTAGCCATACTGCAGGGTCAAGGCGGGCCAAATCCTGGCCCTCCTGAGCTCCTCCTCCTCCTCGAGGAGAAGGGACCTCCCTCATGTGATCTCAGGACTGTCAGTGCTCCAAAGAAGATAAACAGGATTCTGTTGGTGAGGGGCCTGGAGTGCATTTCGGTAGGTGAGGGGCAGAGAACCCAGGGAAAGGCATTCAAGGAGAAGACAGCAGCCAGTGCAGAGGCCCTGACACTGGAACAGATGTGCCTGCTGGAAGGACAAGTGGAAGGCCAGTGGCTGAGAGGGAGGCGATGGAGCGAGAGCAGGGTAGGCCTGGAGCACGGAGGGTCTGTGAGCTGGGCACGGCCTCCAGGAGCCCTCAGAGGGAAGGGAGACGGGCAGAGGCATATGAGGCACGTGATCTGTGTTCTCTGAGAACCTGCTGGCCCCTGAGTTGAGGAAGAGATAAAGGGCTGCACGTCCAGAAGCAGGAAGGGCAGCTGGAGTTCACTGCAGGAGTGCAGTGCCTGCCAGTGGCGGCTAGGGCTAGGGCTGGAGCGGGGGAGCAGGGGTGTGGAGAGGGGCAGTGGAATTCAGGATGTGTTTGGGGAGACAAGACAGCAGATGTGGGTTGTTTCTTTAACACCCATTTATTTTTGGCTGTGTCCCGTCTTAATCACAGCGCCGGGCCCTCTGTTCTGACACACGGGATCTTCTGTTGCAGCACAGTGGCTTCTCTCTAGCGTGGGCACAGGCTCGGGACTTGTGGCATGCAGGCTTAGTTTTTCCACAGTATGTGGGATCTTAATTCCCCAACCAGGGATGGAACCCATGTCCTCTACATTGGAAGGTGGGTTCTTACCCACTGGACCACCAGGGAAGTCCCAAGATGTTCTGATAGGTTGCTGCTGCTGCTGCTAAGTCACTTCAGTCATGTCCGACTCTATGTGACCCCAGAAACGGCAGCCCACCAGGCTCCGCCGTCCCTGGGATTCTCCAGGCAAGAACACTGGAGTGGGTTGCCATTTCCTTCTCCAGTGCATGAAAGTGAAGAGTGAAAGTGAAGTCACTCAGTCGTATCCAACTCTTAGCAACCCCATGGACTGCAGCCCACCAGGCTCCTCTGTCCATGGGATTTTCCAGGCAAGAGTATTGGAGTGGGGTGCCATTGCCTTCGTTAGGTGTGAGTTATTGTCCAGGGTAGAGACGTTAGGTCTGACTAGGTTTCTGGGTTGAACAGTTGAGGGCATGGTGGTGCCCTTCAATAACATGGGGTCTTCTTGAGTGAAAGGAACTCATTTCAGGAAGAAAATCAATAGTTCTGTTTGAAATTCCCGTTGGAATCCAGTTGGTGATTTGACTTGATGGATATACCAAAAGTGCGCCAAAGAACAAGTCTCTGGAGAGTTGAAATAATCCACCTAATTATTTTTGTATAAACTGCACTAAGGAAGGGATCGGTCTGGGGGAACCCTGAGTCAATGTTGTCAGGGCAGGAGAAGATAGAGTGATTGATCCCTCGACACTCCGGTTTTCCTAGCATTAAAAGATCACCTGTGCTCCTGTGTTGGTGATTCATCCAGGTGGTCCCAAGAAAGATGCTGCGTTTAAGCATCATTGCTTCCACTGCAGCAGGGACTAGAGACCCCGTGGATGCTCTTTGGTACCCCAGTATTATTCCTCGGAGTATGTGCCAGGGGTCTGAGTTTACGGAAGACAGACTCTGGGCGCTGGCCACCCCTGCTTCCAGCCCCCTGGATCTCTCAGATGTCAGACATAGCTCTTACAGAGGGCCTCACCCTTTGTGAGCCCAACCATATAGACCATAGGTGGGGCTCCCTGGGGCGCATGGGTGTCATTCTGACAAATTAATTGGTTTAAAAAAAACCCCAGAAATCAGATTTGCCTTATTGGGGTGGGAGTGGGGCCTAATTGGGGCGGAGAGACAGGGGTAGCCTTCCTTTCAATTTGTCAAGCTTTCTTTGAAAAGATCTGCCAAAGAAGAAAGGGTAATTAATAGGCTTGAAGTCATTTCCGATGTGTCAGGATTTCTGCCTTGCTTCCTAGTGATAATGTTCGCCGGCTCCAGGCCTCTGGGGAGCCTTCCGTCTTATTAACTTGTCTGGGAGAAGCAGAGAGTGGGGACAGCTCGGGCCAGTGGGTGACAAGAAATAAAGATTTGTGGTGTGGCGAACTGTAAACAGGAGGGCCAAACCAGCTTGGCGTGGGGGGTGGGGAGGGAGAGTAATGGCTCTTGAACTTGACTTCCACATCTTCACGTGGAGGAGTCCTCGAGGTAACTCAGCACATTCTGTGCTTGTGTTTTCTCCTTACCTCTCTTCTTATTGTTCCCGTTAAAAAAAAAAAAAAAAAAAATCACCTGCCACCAAAACGGTCTTTACAATACTGTCATTACTCCCTGCAGCGCTGGAAACTGCCTGCCTATGTGGAGACCCCAGGCCTTTGACTTTCCAGTTGTTAAAAAGCTCATGTTAAGTGCCTGGGTGTGCATGATGCCATCTAAGACTTGGCCCGTTAGGTGGGTCTGGCCTGTGTTCTGGGCACATACGTTCCCCTCCCCTTTCTCAGGGAATGAGAAGTTGCACAGTGCCCGGCGTGGGCTTCCGTCCAGGGTCGAGTGTGTGGAGCAGGAGTCCTGCTTTCCCTTCACTTCTGAGCATCTTCGCCACCGTGGCCGTCCTGTTGTGATGGTTTCCTTTCCTCTTTTCCACCTCACCTTCGCCCCATCCTCAGTTATGAAGCCGTTTCCACCTTTAAGAAGGGCTGAATGAATATTATTTTTTAATTGGATGAATGATGCCCATAGTCATTATTTGGCACTCCTGAGGCTGCTTCGTGTATTCCCAAATTTATCGTTTTCCACCTCGTCCCTCCACTTACCCCATGGGCCGTGGATACCCAGAGAGATTGAATAACACGACCAAGAAGCTCACATAGCCAGTGTGAGGTGGAGAATGGGATTTGTTTGCTGGTAGCCTCTTGACCACCAAAGGCTCACGCATTTGTGTTCAGCAACAAGGTATCTGCAGCTGGTGAAGATACTTAAGCTTCTGCTAAGGGCCCACTGAGTGGAGAAAGGAGTTAGAGAGGCTTGGAGACTGTCCTTCAGTGAGCCAGCCGGGACCCGGGACTGGAGGCCGGTGGACATGGAGCAGCAGCTGCAACTTTGTGGCCGGTGGTCACCCCTGAGCCAAGAGGGAGGCTGGCCTGCCTGCTCCCCAACCCCAGCCTCAGCTGTCAGCAAACTGGTCTTTTCTGAGTCAGTCAGGAGAAGCCTTAACAGGATTCGTGCGAGGAAAGGGCTGCAGACCTGACTTTAGACCTGGATTTGGTGACTGGCCGTAGCTGGCAAGGCCCCACGTGCAGCCTGGGCAGGAGGTCGTCCTGGCAACCTTCAGAGCCTGTTCAAGCACCATCTCCTGGATATGCACCTATTCGGGGCTTTTCCTCTTTCTTCTCATTTGTTGTAAAAAGTGCTTAAGAAGTAAAAGTTAGTGTAAGAACCCGAGGTAAATAATGCCGGCTTCAGCTGTCTGCAAGCTGTTCCTCACACACTGTGCTTTTCATTGTTTAAAATAGCAAGGTTGGGATTTTTTTGGGTCATAGGGAAAGAACATGATGTCTCTTTCCCTCCCTTCTCTTTCTTGCCTTTTTTTTTTTTTTTTTTTTTTTTGCCTCTTTCTTTTTACCTTTTCTATTCCAGAAGGAATTTAGGAGGTAGAATTGAAAATTAAGCAGAAATCCAAATTCTTTCTCTATCCTTTCTTCTTACTTCCCTTCTCTTCCTGTTGCATCTCTCTTGTCTGATAGATTTGAAGCTCTGGCTGGGAAACTGTGGAAATGTCAGCCCAGGGAAGAGGGAGGTTCGAGGCCTGTTTCCTTTTTCCAGGAAGGCTTCGAGCGGGATTAGGACGTTTGCACACATGTGTCCCTCTGTGTCTGCCTGATTAAATCCACACTGCAGATGTCTTCCACCCCCGGCCTCATCTCATCATTTTTCAGAGACCATTTTTCTATGAAAGAGTAAGAATTGAGAGGGAAGGTGTTGGGGGGATGCTCCTAGAAGATATAATTAAAATTTGTTTATTATACTGATTAGAGAGAAAGGATGGTTATTAGTTTCACGAATGACCGTCTTCCAGTGGTTTTTTTTGGTAAGGAATTTTTGTTGCTTTATTCAAAGTGGTTTAAAATCACATAATGGCTCACTTCTGTGGAGCCGCCGGAGTTTTCACCGACCGTGAACTGAGAAGGAATAAAATCCTCTTATTTTGGCGCCTGTAGGTAAAGCAGTGGGGTGCAAAGGGAGCAGTGGTATCTCTCAGACTAAACCCAGGTTTGAGGTTGAACCGAGCGTATGTGTACACATGGGCTCCCTTGGCCTGTCCCCGCTGCATCCTGAATTCTTCTGCGCACTTGTCTGCCCTTGAGAGACGAGCCCTCCTCCTCGACTCCTGAGCTGGAGAACCCAATCGGCCACAGACCTGGTAGGAGCCTCACTGCTTCCTGCCAGGATCCGAATGACATACTGTTTGCATCTTAAGAATTTTGAGTGTCCCTGGGAATAATAGGAGATTCCTGGTATGTTCAAAAGTGGCATCAGAAACTGCCAGGTTGGAAACCAGGCCTTTGGTCATCTGTCCCCAGCCAGCACACCCCCCTCCCCCAGGCCAAGCTCTTGATGGCTCCTGGGTCTCAGTTAAGCAGCTCTGGTTGAACCGGACTGATGGGCACAGAACCCTGAACGGGGACCAGGGAGAATGCCAAGGCACGGCCAGCGAAAGCTGTTTACGAAGCCAGAAAGAATGTTGGTATCATCTTTCACTTGTATAGTTAAATCAGCCACAGGTTTTTCTGGAGCCTTAGCTGGGGTTTGATTTTCTAGGCTGGGACGAAGATGAAAGAGACGTTTATTTGGTAGGAGGAGGATTGGGACACTGAACTGCTTTTAAACGATGTGAGGAAACTCTTTCTTCTCCCTGCTTTGCCACTTCTGCTCTGGCGCTCACTTTGAAACCCCTTCCTAGGGAGGTGAGAGGTGGGGCGCTCTTCCGAGCTGCTTTCTGAGTCTGGCTTTTTGAAATAGGCTGGAGATCTATCTCAGCTCTGAATCATCTGCTGGTTCTCATCACGGAGGGCAGGAGAGGGGGGTGTCCGGGTGGCTCCGCCGGTGGGCCTTTGAGAGATAACGGCGCTTGAAAGTCTGTGTTTATCGCTGGAGAGCAGCGTGGTCAGAGAGGCGTAGAGGGAAGGGCTGATGGCCCGGCTCTGATGGATGGGGAGCAAACTTTCCTTGTGAAGCACAGGCCGCCCAGGAGTTTGTCTTTTTCAAGAGCGGAAAAGAAATTTAAAGTGAGGCTCCAGTGAGATAAGTTTTTTCGGTCTGGTGCTTCATGGAGGCTTAACGTTTCTCGTAGGGCCCTGAAAATGGCAGAGACCTCAATTTCCCCCCTTCTGGGCTCCCTAACTAGAGAGGTTTGCAAAGCTTAAGGGGATTAATGCTCTTTAAACCTCTGCACTGCTTCCTGGTCCTCCTGGGATCTGGGTGCTAATAAAGATGTACCAGCTTGGAAAGGCTGGTAAATACTGCTTTGTTGCCATGGCAACAGGCGAAACAAGAAGGACGTGGAGTATTGCTAACAAGAGTCCTTGTGATCGAGAGTTTAAGGAGGGGGAAAAAAAAGGTTCTTAAAAATGCAGAGAGTCTTGGCGAGGTAATTAGACTTGGTGCTCTCCAAGTAAATTTATAGTTTTACGGAGCATTACTGGAGTGCCTTGCTGCTCGCAATGTCGCCCTCCATCAAGCGCTGAGGCGGCGTCACTGCTAAGAGCCACCAGCGTCTTGCTGCCATTGCTCCACTGAGGCCGGGGCGGCATCCCGAGACACCTTCCCTTCTTCTCCTCCTCCTCAGCGAGGAGTCACGGCGTGCGTTCCCTTACTTGGGGAAGGTTAAACAGCTCCGTCTCCTGCCTCCTTGGTGTGGAGAGATATGAGGGAAGGTTCTACACCTGCCTTCCACCTGGGGCGTTACTGTTGCTGGCAAGGATGGGAGGTGAAAAAGGAACCGCTTTCCCCGCTTTGGTTTGTTGCACCTGCTGCCTGACCCTGTGCGGCGCGGTTGTTCCTGACCCAGCTTTTCCGGTGGAGAAACAGAGGGGTAGAGGAACTCGGCCCTGGGGACACCGCCAGCCCGGGGGCACTGAGCTCTGGGGAGTCTGTAAAGCCTGGGCTTTTAGCCCCTGGACTGTGTCTTTACGGCACTGCTCACAGCCTCCTGCCGTCATCCCCATTCCTGGGTCATGAGCAGCCCCTGCTGGGATCTCCTACCCGGACGTGCTGAGGCTTCCCAGGCAACCGAGGCCTTGCTCTCGCGTTTCTTCCCTCCGTGAGATCCGTCCACTGTGCGGAACTCCTCGGAGAGCCCTGTGCTCCTCGTGTGTGTTTTAAGGTTCCGGGGGCCGTGGGTGAGAAGTCAAGCCACACTGGGAAGCTGGTTGCTAGCTTGAGATGCCTGGGCCGCCTCCCTGACCCTCTTCTGGGTGACAGTTCCCAGCTGCTCAAGCCAAACGGGAGGCTTCATCCTGGACCCCTCCCCTGCACATCTGGCCAGTCTCTGTGTATACCCATCTCTGCATCTACCATCATGAGGTTTCTCAGGTGGCTCAGTGGCAAAGAATGCCCCTGCCAAGGCAGGAGATGCAGGAGACACGGGTTTGATCCCTGCCTTGGGAAGATCCCCTGGAAAAGGAAATGGCAACCCTCTCCAGTATTCTTGCTTGGAAAATCCCATGGACAAAGGAGCCTGGGGGGCTACAGTCCCTGGGGTCGCAAAGAGCCAGACAGGCTGAGAACTGAGCTCGCACTTGGCATCTACCATCATGCCCTGCTGCGTCTCTGTCACCTCTCTCCCTGGCCCCTGCAGCAACTGACAGGGCCTCCTGTCTCCAGACCTGCCCCCTCTGATCCATTCAGAGGGACTTCCTGAAGTGTTGCTCTGATGATGCTGAGTTTGTGGTTTCCCAGCCTTGCCTGCCTCTGGGCTCCCTATCAGACTAGCCATCTGCCTAGTACATCCTGTGCCCCTGCAGTTCCTTGATCACCAGGGTCCTTCTCAGCTTCTGGACACGTTAATCCCCACCCACCTGTCCTTTGACAAGTTCCCGAGGGCCTTCAGGACTCAGCCAGGACCCACTCCAGTCTAGATGGGTGCCCCCTTCTCCCTCTTCTGCCATCATTTGCTCACACTGTCCACACCCCCCTACCCCCAGGAACTATTTATAAGGACCTTAAGAGTAGGAGACCAAGTTCTGTGCCTCTTGTTGTTCCCAGTACCTGGGATATAACAGGAGTTGACACGTGTTTATTAACTAGAGGAGTGAGTTTATCCTCACCAGGTTGCTATGGCAACAGACTCCACAGCCTTGGAGGTCAAGTGACTTGGGACCCTGGAGATCTCAAGGTCGTATGACTCCCCTCCCTGAGCGCTGCCTGGAGTCTCACGCCCCCGCAGCCAGGACAGGCTGCCTCTCCTCAGAACCACCATTTGCTTTTGTGACTATTAAAGCCACGTCCCAGTGGAGCCCGCACACCAAGCCTGAGACACTTTAACCCTTGGTCCTAATGGTAACACGTGATCTGAGCTGTGTTGCTTGTAAGTTTCTTCTATGCTGATAAACTCAGAACTGGATTGGAATTGAACGTGGGCTGCTGTCCAGTATCCATCAAGAATGTGATAGTAAACAGTTACTGTTTTTTTCCTCCTCCTCCCCCACAGTATCAGTTTTCTTATTGAATTTTGGAAGCAATGGCAATTGATTAAGTTGCAGTGGAGCTTGCCCTAAAAGGAAATGATTGATAATCCGTTTAGGTCTGAGTTGCTTGCTTTTCCCCTCCTGATTTCCTTGGCCACTTTTTCAATTACCAACTGTATTTAGCTTGGTTTGCTGGCCGTAACTCATTTCCCCTTCCTCCAGGATCTGCAGGGAAGTTGTAATGCAATGTTGGAATAGTGACATCTAATTATCGTCCCGAGACATAAGTTAGAGATGCAAGAACACATCTTCCTTGAGGGGGACAGATGAGAGCTGTGGGGCTGTGAAGCAGAACAGTTCTGTCTCAACACAGCAGCCTCTGGAGTATTGGCAGGGAGGGTGGGGTCAGGGCATCCTGGAACAGCAAGGCCTTCTGCCCGTGTGGTCCTCTGGGGGCAAAGGTCATGTGATGGATCTCCCATGTGGACCGATGGGCTCTTCTGGGAGAAAAGCTACCTGGGTCTCTGTCACCGTGGGTGGTTCATGCCCTTATCTTTCACATGTTTCGGCATCTACAAGGTACTTTCACCTGTCCAGCTCTGATAGCTTGAGATCCTCCCAAGCTGTAACAGCCCTGTCATTAATGGGAAGGGGGAAATAAATTAGCCTCTGTGTCAGCCCTCCCAAATTAGTAGATGTATAGCATCTAGCCCTTTGTTGGTGTTCAGTAATGTTCATTGCCATGATCACCTTTGAGTGCAGGGATACGGGGAATGTCAAACTAGAGAGACTTGTCTACCATGGTTCGGGGAGTAAGTATGGACCACACGATGGGGAGAATGAGGGTGCCCCACGAATGAGTAGCATTCCTTGTCCCTGCCTGAAGAGCAGACAAATTGATGAGCAAGGCAAAGGAATGCCCCGTGGCACATGACAGTCTGGGAAGGCGAGGGACAGGCCATGGGACCCTGCAGTGGGGGCCTTCCTTCGCTGAGGGCGAGGCTGGACCCGCAGGCCCCAGGGGTGTGGAGGAGACTTAAGGCGGAGGGGGCGGGGACTTGTGCTCACTCCTGGAGGCTTCCTCTGGATGGAGAGAAAGTTGCTACCCAGTGTATCCTTCCCTATTTACTGTGGACCCGGTGTTGCCACTTCTTTCAGGCAGAATGAGACCGCAAGTGTCCCTGAAAACAAGGAATCACTCAGGAGCTGGGGGCTTTTCCCGAGGTCACGATGGAGTCTTCAGGCTCTGCCCTTGGCCCAGGCTGGCCCGTCTTCTCCTGCTCCTGTTTCTAATGCTGGATGTGTTTGGGATGAATTCAGCAATGCCGGCACCACCCAGCCCATTGCTAAGTCACCACGAAGTCCCTGTGGACTCTGAGGCCCGGTTGACCCAAGGAGAGCCGGCCTGGGGCTGAGACAGGCCTGGTGGGAGATGGCTGGCCGCCTGGGGCCCTGGGCCGGGGTGTTCACGCTGCCCCCACCCAGTTAGGGGCAAGGCTGCAGGTGCATGCTCTCTGTTTGGGATGGGGAGCAGGGCAGACCTGGGGTGTCCTTGGGGTGTGCAGAGTCCCTGATTCCAAAACACCGTTCGTGAGAGACAGGCAGCCCCCATTTTGGTCCAGGCCAGTGGGGTGAAACAGCGGAGCTCTATGTCCTGGACTCTGTTTCTTCCGAACGTTCAGGTCCACGACCAGGGCAGCTAAGTCAGCAGATTGTCGGTGTTCCAGAAAGTGCCATCTCCCCGGGTGCCAAGCCACCCCCAGAGCTGCAGCCGGCCGGGCCCCACCCGCCACACCTTTTCCCCTCTCCTGTTTGCCACAACATGTGTTCCTAAGAGCAAGGGGAGGGTCGTTTCTCGTAGTAACTCTCCCGCTCCCATTTTCCGAGAGTGCTCAGGGATGGAACTTGCCTGCTGCTGGCCTGGGGAGCTGACACAATATTTAAATAAAGGCCCTGGGGAGAAGGACATGCTTAGATTATGAAGGGAAACTCCCCACAGTTATGGGCGTTTCAGGCGCCTTAGCTAAGCTAAGCTAAGTCACTTCAGTCGTGTCCAACTCTGTGCGACGTCATAGACGGCAGCCCACCAGGCTCCCCCGCCCCTGGGATTCTCCAGGCAAGAACACTGGAGTGGGTTGCCGTTTCCTTCTCCAATGCATGAAAGTGAAAAGTGAAAGTGAAGTCGCTCAGTCATGTCCGACTCTTAGCGACCCCATGGACCGCAGCCTACCAGGCTCCTCCATCCATGGGATTTTCCAGGCAAGAGTACTGGAGTAGGGTGCCATTGCCTTCTCTATCAGGCGCCTTATAATCACACCTATTCAGCACTGCCTTCTTGAGTCATCTCGCAACCAGCCGAGGGGAGACAGCCGCTCCAAAAATGGCCCTGGAACAGTCTTTTTGAGCAGTCCGTCGGTGATCAGAGCTATGAATAGTGTCTTTCCCACCAAGAGCAAAGATGGTGGGTTGCCCCCCTGGTGGGGTTCCAGGTTCTGGAGTGAACGGGTAGGGGTGGGCATTTTGAAGACTGAGTCCTTGGAGACCCCAGCATCCCTGTGGGACCCAGCATCCAGGCAGCGGTGAAGGCGAGGCCCTCGCTGGCCCAAACTGCCCCCTCGTTGTCTGCTTTTGGAGACGCCTTTCCCCTGGGGTGCAACAGCAAAGCCACCCCTTGAAGTCACTGGCCCCATCTCCAGACCAGCACTTCTGCCAGTTCTAAGCCACTCGCCCTGCCAGGAGCAAAGGCAAGCCCCCTGGATTCCGCTGTCTCTGTGGAGTTCTGAGTCTCAGGACCTTCTGGGTCCTTCCTGGCTTGGCCGACACATATCATGAACAGACTCTTTGATGCCCTTTTCATTCATACAGCAGCCTCTGTGGGTACCACAGGGTATCACTTACTGTCCAGAGCAAGCACATCAAGAGAGCTACAAAATGGGATGTTACCTGCTCCACCTACCTCGCGGGGGGAGTTTGGGCTAAAAGATACCCACGTCAGGACAGCATTTGGAAAGTTAAGGCTACGGGAATGACAGGAATGGCGGGGGAAGGACGACAAGCCCCGCTTCCCTTCTCTCCTGTCCCACCCAGACCTCCCTGGGCGATGAAGGGCTTTCCCCCAACTCTTCTGTCCGGACCGGCAGCAGGTCACCTGTGGCAAGGCAAGCCTCCTTGGCTGCGATTAACTGGAAGAAGGGCTCTGTTGGAGGCTGAGGCTATGGGTGCTTGTGGATCTGTGCGGTCTGGCCCCTGCCTCCCAGGGCTTGCTTCAGCCCTACCCATAGCCACGTCAACTCTAGTGGTAAATACATAAAAGGGACCATGGGGCAACCTCACTGATGACAGCCCAGAGGATGCCTGTCTCCACTTCTGCTCTGCAGGCAGCAAGCCATCCAGGATTTGCTTGGTGCCAGCCCGTGTCTACCCAGGGGCCAAGGAGCTGAGAGCGTCTGGAGAGGGAGTGGCTATAGTGGCCTGGTGGTCCCTGCGGAGGCATCATGAGCAGAAGCAGGGTCCCCTATCTGGGTCGGGTCCCCCTTTCCTGTGACTCCTTAGCTGTGGTTGATGTGTGGAGAGGCAAGAAGGAGGGATGGTTAAGTCCGTTCTGCAAAATGCCAGGTGGGTTTTCTGAGGGCCCCCGGCCATCTGGATTTGCACTCTGAACATACCATGTTAACAGGCTTTAAAGTAGAAACACGTGTGATTCTGGAAGACTAGAGATGGGGAAACGGAGGAGAGAGTTGAAAATTGCTGTTTGGTATCTCCCGGTACAGTAGCAAACGTGAAAAGCTATTACAGTACATGGAAGTGGTTCATTGCATAATGACACCTGCATAGCTTGCCTTGCCAACTGGCTTCTCGCAATCGTCTTTGGGGGAGGGGAGGAATTTTGCTCTTTTAAAATATTTTGAGGGTGGTATTAGACGGGGAGGCTTCTTGTGTCCTGAGCCACTCTGCTGAAACTCCAAGGGTGGGTGCGTTGCAGTGTCGTGTACCCTGCATGAAACCCTGGAGGGGTCAGGGGAGGGCTTGCACTAGACTCCTTGGGGATTTACGGGGATTTACACAGTCTGCCTCATGGACGGTGTCCAAAACTCCTCTCTCTGTACTGCTTACTCC